>NW_006492031.1:2901033-2904148 GCF_000325575.1 Pteropus alecto | reverse complement strand
CAGGGCCCTGAGCGAGCTTCTGTACTGAGTAAGGCCAGAGAGAGGGTGCCCTGGGCCTTCATGTGGCCTGGAAAAGGACAGTTCATGGGGAGAGAGGGAAGAAGGGGTGGGAGGCACCAGTCCTGGGAAGAATGAACCTGAGAAGCGTCGCTGCTCCATGAAGTCCCGCTGGAAGGGTGAGTCAGTGAACAAGAGGTCATAGAGCTTGTCTACACTGAAGTTGAAGACCTCATTCACATACTGCCGGCCACTCAGGTCCTCATAGAAGGCCTGGACTTCCCCTGCACAGAGAGGATGAGGAAGTAGACAGTTAAGGTGAGGGGCAGGTGATCCCAAGAGATGGCCCCAAGCACTTATGTCTGTGTGGCTAATGTAGAAACGGCCACCAAGGAAGGCTATGGAGTGGAGTAGCTGGGTGCCAGAGCTCTGTTGTTTTCTTCAGCCTCTTTCCTTCATGGCATGCACACTATTTACTTGGAGTGCCACTCTTCATTCATCCTTTACAAAGAGTTCGGGAATGTACTATTTGCTATTATCCTTTCAAGCTTCCCTATTTAAGGTGATCTTTGACTAAAACATAAACAAATGACTACCTCCTGAACTTGCCTGAACCCAGAGAGTCAGTTATCAAGAGTCTATAAGTTAGCCATAATTGACAGCAAATGGCACTGTAACAATGGCATAGGTATGTTCAAGGGATGCTGATTAATCTGCAATATTCTATTTGTATGAAAGCTTCTAAGACTGGTCTGGTCTGCTGGGCTGTAATCTCTAACTATATGAGGTCTGCTCTCCTTCCATAAAGCACTATACTTCTCCCATGATTTCAACAACCTTTAATTTTCTGATGTTCCTATCTGCTAAAGAAGAATGTGTCTGAGGGTATAGTTGAGCTGCTAAAGCCTAGCCTTTGGCTCCCCACAGTCCTTGATTGCTGCCCCTCTAGGAGCTAGTATGTGATCTCAAGCCAGATGCTGACACTTGTGGCACCCTGTGACCCTGAAGATGCCAGGGAGGAATTCATGGGCATCCTACAGGGTCAATGCCCATGATTATACAGGACAGGCATAGTGAGCACAGTGAGGGAATATTCACATCTTAATTTACATGAATGGCACCCCTGTTATTACACAGGACCCAATATGTGTGTCATTTGCACTGGCCCTGCATCCTGGATGTGGGGAAAACAACCAAATGTGAGAAAACCACTGCATATGACCCACAGGAGAAACTGTCCATAGATGCATAAGTGAGTACTGTCTGTATATACTCACTAGGTCAGAATCAATCAGAATTCAATCAAGGTAAACCATCAACCAAATTCGTGAATACTGAGAATTTGGCTTCTCACCCTGGAATGTAAGATACAGCATGTTCCTGAGTGAGGTCCTAGAGGCTAACCCTCTATAGGAGGAAAGTAAGAAGCTATCTACTTAGAAATATAAAACAGAAGGGCAGTCTCCAGAGTCTGTCTGACCCAGCAACACCTTTTCTTCTAGCCTGGTCAAAAATCCCCATGCTGGCGTCACTAAAGCAAGTTTTCATAAAATCTAATTATTTCCAGGTTATAGTTGCATAACCTGTTGAACAAAAAAGACAAACATGGAATGATAGGTTCCTGCGAGTATCCAAAAAAGGGTCTCTGCTAATAACAAATGTACCTTTTAAAAAAAAAAAAAGCTCTGTTACCCACCCATCCTTCCCCTGGGAACCTAGACACTGACTCTAGTCTCCATATAGGGACATCTTTTAACCTTCAAAACAGAAAGAAAGGGCCACTCTGTACCCATTTTCAAGTGTCTACCTTCATCATGGGTGTCAGAAGAGTCACTGAGCTCGGTGGGGATGTCCTCATTGTCATTGAAGTCCAGGGAAGGGGAGTTCACGGGTGCGATGATCTCTATCTTCTCCCCAATGATGTTGTCAATGGCGAGCTCCTTCTCCAGGGACCCGTCGCCCTCCAGGACCTCCTCCTCCAGAGGCAGGCCATCAAACTGGGGTGGAGACAGAGCAGTCACCCAACAGAGGAGTTAGGGACCTGGACTTGGGAGCCCTCACATTCACAGTAGGAGCTGAGCTGGAGTCCACTCCAGGATTTTCCCCAGCCCTGCCATGGATGATGAGAGCACCCAGCACCAGGTTCTGCCCTTCTCTCGCTTGCCATTAGACAGCACATCAAGCCGCATGAGTTGGCAGAGTTAGCTCCTTCAGTTACACAGGGTCTGTTCCTAGAGCCACCTCAGCACCATGCTACAACACTGTCAGCCTGCCTCTTACTAGTACCTTGTTTTCTAAGAGGTTCAAAAGGCTTCATAATCATTTTTTGGATTCATTTTCCCATTAGCCCTAAAAGGGAAAAATATGATTCTTTACATTTGGAAGATAACTTCAGACAGAAAATGCAGACTAGGCATCCAATGAATGATGTTTTCATTCTAAGGCCAGGTGGTCTGACCCCTAAGCCACTATCACACAAGGCTCTCTTTTCTGGGAATCCTTTCCTGAGGAACCTCACCCTTTCTTCTACCTGCCAGCTCACACCTGGCACTCTTCCTTCATCAAGCTTCCATCTCCTCTGTAACCAGGTCCCAGAGGACAGAGGTCCTTCTTGCGTATTTTTACGTCTTTCACAAAGTCTAGCACAGTGGGAAAATAAATCAGGGCTGATATGGAACAGTCCACTGAGAACAGAGCTCACACAATGGACCTGAATGGTTTTCATCTGCTCAGAAGCCAAACAAAATCATTATCTGAGACACTGAGAATCCAGCTCTGGATCATGGGACCATCAGAATGGAGCAAGCCCATCTGTCTCATTGTATAAACTGACCACAATGTAACCAACCTCCCCTCTACCCACTCCCCAGGTTAGGGTCCCATAGAGTTAACTAAGCTAGTACACACTGGCCACTACATAGGGAGTGCAAGTGAAGGGCTCACTGCCCATACCGAAACAGGAGCTTCACTGCTCCCTGTGGATGTCAGTGTGCTATTGGTGATAGATTTCTTGGGCAGCTGTGGACTAGCATCTGGCTTGGTCTCTATGCTGCTTTTGGATGAGCTGTCATTCACTTCATTTTCCTCTGCAGGAATCTCCTCACAGTACCTAAAAAAA
>NW_006492031.1:2857519-2900830 GCF_000325575.1 Pteropus alecto | reverse complement strand
AAAAAAAAAAAAGACACCGTGAGTCTATGTTAACCTCAATGGTCAAGACTGCTAAATATCTTAAAACCTTAGACCTATCTATCCATCCAAAACTATGGGCTTTCTTGCTTCTTAGCTTTGCATATGATCTCCCTCTAACCACTCCTTACTCCGATATTGTTCTCTACCCTCTACCACGATGTAAAATTCCCGGCTCCATACTCACCTTTTCTAGGCACCCTCCTTAGATTTATCACTACCTAAATATGACCATTATTTGTCCTAAACTATCCCTCCCTCCCCGCCACTGGCATCCTAATCCATCTCAATGTGACCATTTTAATTAAATGTCTGGGCTTTGAGCATACATTTTCTTTCCCACACAGGACTCTGGACATGACTGCCCTTTAGGGGTACTACCCAGATTCTGGGTTATAACTAGTTAACTTCTTGGCATTATATACCTAAGGGGAAACCATTCTGGAGCTAAAGGTGGGTGCGCTTCTAGGGACCCTTCAGGGATGCCACCCTCTTCCAAGAGAAAAGTCGTCATTGTCTTTATCAACACGTGACTTATACTTTATGTATTACCTCATCTGGATGTATAACAGCTCTGAGTAAATCACTGTATGCATTTTAGAGAGAATCAAATAGATAGTCACAGAAGTTAAATGATACCACTATGAAGTGTCAGAAATTGTACCTGAGCCCAAGTCTATGTACTATACATTTGAAGCTCTTTCCTCGCTTTCTATAATTCTGTGCCTCTCACAATACCACCAAGCCTACCTTTCCAACCTCCCATGTTTCTTAACATTCCAACAGTGATGCAGTGATATCTCCTTCTCCTTAAAATTTCCTTCCCTTGGCTTCTATGATACAAAACTCTCCTAGCATTCCTCCTACCTCACTGGACGTTCTTTCATGATTTCTTTTGCTGCTTCTTCCTCCTGCTGAGTGTTCCCAGCCCAGTTTTTTAACTTCTTCCTATGTCTATTCAATCACTTGGTGGTTTCAGCCAATCTCATGGCTATCCACTGAAGTTTCCAAATGTATGTCCCTAGCCTAGACTCCCCAGTGAATTCTACACTCATATTCACAAATGCCTAAAAAACATCTTCACTTGAGTAACAGTCATCTCAAACTCAAGTTACCTAAAACCAAGCTCCTGTTCTTCCCCCACAATCTGCTCTGCCTATGGTGCTGTCCATCTCAGTTTGGAACTCTATGCTTCCACTTGGTAAATCCAAGAAAACCTTAAAGCCACCTTTGGTTCCTTTCCAATCCATCATCAAATCCTTCAATATATTTCTGGTTCTACCTTCAAAATATATTCAGAAACTAACCAATTATTGCCATTTCTACTGCTACCCTCCTGATCTAAACCACCATCACCTCTCATCTAAAAAAATCTAAATTATTCAATAGCCTTTTAGCTAGCCTGCCCTTGCTCCCCCTTTGATGTGTTTCAACACAAAATCCAGAGTGATTCTGTTAAAATGTTAAGTCAGATATTATCAATTACCTACTCAAAGCCTTCCCACGGCTTCTCATCCCACTCTGAGTAAAAGCCAATCATCGTTTTGGCCAAAAGGCTCTCAGAACCTGCCTCCTGACCCCTCCTCCTCCATGTGCCCTTTTTCCATTCCACCGGCCACCCGCTTACTGTTCCCTCTGCCTGAGAGGTCTTCCCGCAGATATCCTCCTGGTTCATTCCCTCACTAGCTTTAGGGCTTTGCCTATATAACATTCCCCAGTGAGGCCTTCACTGCCATCCTAGCCCCTCTAGGAAAGGCTCCTGGCAGCTTGCCCTCTGCCTCTCTCACCCCATCGTGTTGAAGTCATCATCGGGGGGTACGTAGTCCTCGTCGTCACTGGTCAAGCCCAATTCATTCCCGTAGCACTGGTGAACAAAGTGCCAGAGCTCCTTGGGGCACAGGGGCTGCAGGGAACAACAGAGACTGATGCTTCCTTCCTCAGGACCCCACTCTATAGGGAGGCACTGAATTGGGCTGGACTCCCTTGAGGGTAGGAACAGCTGCACCCATTCTCCCTAGCCAAACTGAGAGTGAGCAATGCCTCCATGACAACCTCATCGCTGACCCTGCCCCGCTACCCCACCCTCCTCTAAGAATCTCAGCTAGATACCAATCTTCTGCCTAAGAATACGTCTTTTAGCAAAGCCAGGAACTTGGCGTATTCCCTCAACTCAGGTTTGCATAAGGGACCAACTGGTCCCTTGGTGGTAACTGTCCACTTTTTGCTCCTATGGATGAGGTTCAGCATTAAGCAGCATAAACCGATGTTGCTCTGGGGCCAAGGGGATCATGGAGCTTCTGAGGTTGATGTGGAAGGAGCACGAGAGATCCCTTGAGCCAGTCTCCCTGATACTGCAGAAATTTTACACTAACAGTGGCCATGCAGACCCTGCTGGATCACATCTAATGCTGGCCCATTACATAATTGAAGAGTTCCTGCAGTTAGAAAGAAGCCTACATTCTCATATTTTAAGGGGCCTCAAAGGTCATTGCATCTGATCCTCTGTTGACTAGCTGAATACTCCCTACTTTATTCTTAAGCAGAATCAGTTTGCCTATAGTTCTATGTATTAGTTCCAGTGTTTCTTATTTCACTGGGTGTCTACATGTTTTCCTCAAAAGCACTGTCCTAAAAAACGTTAGCTCTCAAGAAGTACACAGTTTCAGGAAAGAGGCAACAGAATGTCAAAGAAGTAAGATCAGAGGTGAATACTATGAATGAGCCTTGGGCTGGCAGGAGGGGGAAAAGGTAGTAGCGATAAGTATGTGAAAAAGGAGAGCAAGAGCATAAGGAAAATAGAAGCAGTTAATATCTTATTTTTTTAAAAAATCACATTTAAAGAACGTTTCCCACCAATAGATTTGATAAAGCATCTGAGAACACTCTAAGCCCATCCTTTCAAAGTATGGCTTAAGAAGCAGGCAGCTGGCAGGATGCTGTGAGCCAGAGTTTCAGTATTCTGACTCCAGAGAACTGCCCAGGACAGCACAGCCAGGCCTCTGTGGGGGTGGCAGCTCTGCCCTGGCCCTAATGGCACTAGAGGGAGGCACTCCTCTTTTATCTGGACCTCCTGCTCCTATCTCTGGCCTTATGTCCACCATTCATCCTGCCTGGGCCACATGTGCATCTCTGCCAAACCATGCCTTCCCCTTCTTAACAATTCACCTTCTCCATGCAGCCTTCTCTGACCGTAGTCGGAACAAGCATAGTGAGCAGACCCTGCTCATCAGGCAGAACTTTTACAGTTACATCGTTAGGACTTTCGTAGACCACATGGATGACCCTGTCATATTTAGAAGTTGACAGTGGTTGTGAACCATATATTCAAACCTGCCAGCAGAGGTTCAAATACATTATCACTTTACCTTTATCAATGGCTAATAAAGGCAGATGATCTCAGCTCAAATAAGTTATGAGGATTTATACCAAGGCTACAGACTTTAAGGTTAGAAGAAACTCTACATAATAAATCTACTCAATTTTCTTTAGATAGTAATGTTTGGGCTAGAGTCAAGGTAGATGCATTCCTATATCTAAATATATGTCAAATATAATGTAATTATATAATTTTTGTTATGTTCTCTGCTCTAGCTTGGAGCTGTTTCTCAACACTAGGACATTTGAATGGGAGTTTTCTAAGGGCTGCCACTAACATCCCCATCATCTGCATCTCCTTCCAGTGTCCTTCAGACACTACAGTAGTCAACTGGTGCTGTATTAATTCTATTTTCCTTATTTTGATATTTTTGATGCTCTGGCATCTGAGGCCTCGCTGACTGGGGAGGGCCTACCCCTCCCAGGGTTAGCTAATTCCTAATTTCTAGAGATAGGAAACAACTCGCTAAATAGAGTACACCCTTCATGTGTAACCAGCCAATCCAAAGCTCATACCCCCAACCACCTTCTTATCTAGCTCTTACACCCCAGGCCAATATTCCCCTGCCCTCATAACCCAGGGACAGGTACGAGACAACTAGTGACAGTCTCTATATCCCTAAGCCCTACTACATTATTCAAACTAGCCAATCTTACAACCACTTGGCCTGCCTACCCTGTATCACCCATTCCTTCCCTGGAAAACCATGATAAAGGCTCTTGCCCATGCTTTCCCTGTGCTCTCTTTGCCTTCTGGCTGACCCTGGTGCTTCCCCCATGTGGCCCAGCATGGCACGATGTACCTCTGCTTCTAGGTGTCTGTGAGCATAAAAACTTACGGACAGTCATTTCCATGTCTGTGTGTTTTATCATACCTGATTAAAATAAATCCTGATACATTTAAAACAGTGGAACCGAAGTGCCTAAAGTCGGTGAGGGCCCTGCAACAAGCAGCAGTAAGGCTGGCTGTTCATATGACAGGAAAGGCTACTCAGTGATACAGTCTGGTGGATTTCCAGGACAGGGAGGAAATATGGCTTCTTTGGAGCTTACCGATGCCCAAGCAAGAGTAACCTTTTCACAAGGCCCGCGCCCAAGGGGAAAGAACACTTGTTGGATGTGCGTTCTCCTCAGGCTAAAGGAAGAAGCTTGGTAGTCCTTACCTTTTCGAGGAGAGCATTCTGCCACAGCCGGAACATCATCATATATGTCCTATCCCGGGCCCCAAATGAAGTAAAAAAGTGCTAGATTGGAAGAGAAAATGGCAAGAAATGTCTGTTAACACATTATAATATAATGAATAGGGACATGCTGCTCCTTCCTCTAAAAAGGCTACAAATTACGCCCTCAAATACTACTGACTCTGTTACTCATGATCACAGCACAGGTATTTCCAGTGATGGGGATCATACAGGTATCTGGGACCTCTAAGTCCCCACTGCAACCAAGTCCTTCAAATTTCACTCATACTTTCCTCAGTGTTTCCTCTCGTCTTAAGTTTTCACCTCTATAAAAAACTTCTTTCACCTATAAACTGGAACTGAGTGAGTGGTGAGCTGTGAACTAGCCTAAAGGAAAAAAGACAAATCTATTCACCCACTCACCCTTTCACCCATTAATTCAACAAATATTTTAATGTTAGCATGTGCTAGGTACTATTTTACATGTTTGGGCACAACAGTAAAGAAAATGGAAAGAGACCTCTTCTCTAATGGAGCTTACATATTAGTGGAGACTCTTTATAGCAGCGGTTCTCAACCTTTTTGGCACCAGAGACTGGTGCTCTTATGAGAATCTAATGCCTGATGATCTGAGGTGGAGCTGAGGTGGTGATGCCAGCGCTGGGGAGTGCAAATACAGATGAAGTTTCACTGGCTTGCCCGCTGCTCATCTCCTGCTGTGCAGCCCAGTTCCTAATAGTCTGATAATGTGCAGAGGTACCATTGGGGATCCCTGCTTGCTTTATAACATGCAGGAAGAAACTGACAAAAACCAGGTTTTATGGAACACATTCTAGGTGCTTCACAATTGCTGCTTCATTTACACTATACAAAAACCTTGGAAAATAAACATAACTGTTAGTATAATACCTAATAAATAGAAACAGGCTGGTAAAGTTAGGCGACTTCTATAATCACAAAGCTGATTCATGCCAGAAACAGAATTCAAACCAAAGACTTATCTGAGCCAAAGTCTCATTGTTCTTGTCACAGCCTGAGTCCAATGGCATTGTTGGCCTTGTGTTTGGCAGAAATCTAGTCCACTCCAAGCCCTGAAGCTATTAGTCTTCAGGCTCTGGTTAAAGATCACAGTGCTTTCTTTGCCTTAAATTTTATCTTCCGCATTTTCCCCAAACCTATATGGACAATCCATTTCCTATCTGCCTCCTCATCCCTCTTGATGAGCTTTGCTGATAGATGATGATAACAACTTACATTTGGATAGTGCTCTACAATTTAGTGTTTTCGAATGTTTGATGTCCTTTCAACACTGTTAAATAGTATTGCTGGCTTCATTTTACACACGAGAAAACAAGGCACAGAGAGGTTATATAACATGCCTACATTCACAGGACTCAACTTCAGGTGTTCTGGCTCCAAGTCCGATGTGCTGCCACTCTACGCTCACTCCTGCTCAGACCCCAAACTCCCTGCGCACCATGGAGGTGGTTCTTGCAATCTGCATTACTTTACCGCCTCTCACCCCATTAATGCAACTGAAGGACAGAAATACAGGAGTAGGGGACAGGTTTGAGGGAGCGGGAAGTAGAAAGTCCAAGATTAGACCCCACTTACCTTTTCTGAGTCAGTGCAAACTTGGATGGCATTGGGAATGAGGCGAGCTGTTTTTTCTTTAGTCATGGAACAGATGTCTTTCAAACGAACGGTCAGCTGGCATTCCCACAGGGACAGAGATTGGATAACAAGCAAAAAGAGGCATTAATAGAGTCAGGCAAAGAGTGCTCACATGACTCCAGTTCAGGCAGAGGAAATCAGGTCAGTCTACATATTTCTAAACTTCCTTAGAGATCAACTAGTTTAGCCCCTAATTTCAGAGGCCCCACAGTGAGGTGGTGACTGAGCCTTACCTAGAGCCCAAGGGTGTCCTGATTCGGGGTCCAGGGAGCTTTCTTTCTCATTTCTACACAGTCTGATAAATGTGCAGAAGTACCATTTCTGTGCCACTTACAGAAACAGAACAGTAGCTCTAGATAGAACTGTAAAAGTCATCTAGGTTATTTTTTCCCACTTTATTTTCTGAGAAAATAGAGGCAAAGGAAAAATAAAGGACTAGCCTAACATCACACAGCTAATTAGCTGCAGAACCCTGAAAGTGTACAAGTCAGTTCTTCTGTGTCTCAAGGCCAAGGCCCTTCTGACTCTACTATTCTGCCTTTGGTAGTGACTCCTGCCAAGAGCAAATTCTCTCAATACTCTCTTCCAAACCCAGATGGGTGTGAGGGGAAGACATGCTAGAAGAGATCTAGCCTCAAGACACAGGCATGTGATTTTGTTAATTATTAAAAGGCTTGGGTAGAGTATGAAGTCAACAAAGGGAAGAAAGTGGAGGCAGCTTGCTCGGCCACAGCCAAGGGAACAGTCCAAGGAAGCAAGCCCTGGGTCTTTACCAGAGTTTCCCAGCGGAAGATGTTGCTATAGAAGCAGATCCAATTTTCAGAGAGGTAGAGTCGGCCCTGGAGAAGAATGTCTCTTTGCAATGCACATGAATAATCTGTGGAGGAGCAGAGGACAGAAGAGCTCAGAGACAGAAAGCATTTTCTGTAAACCGCTATGACTTAGGCATACCGTCCCTCTCACTAGCATTAGGGAGCCCAACTGCTGCCACTGACTAGGTATGTTCGGACCAGCACCAAGGGGGTCCCCAAAACCTCACTGTCAGGAACAGGAAGGGTGTGAAACACACCACCGCCTAGAGGCCAAAGAACACCTGAGACAGTGGAGGGGAGCAAGGAAGCTAGAGGTAGGAAAGGTCTATAAAATCATCGAATGGCCTCCTCAGCCAACGATCACTCCACTCCTTCACTGCTGGGCCATCTGCAGAGAGAAGAGTGGCAGTGACTCTTCCCTGGTTGGGTTCTCTCTTGAGGACACCACGCATGGGTGCTCAACCCTAAGCCCCAACCACTGGAGTCATTGCTCTGGACGTCCCCTCTCCCTGTTCCCAGACAGACTTTCTCCTGGGTTGGCTCTTACTTGGAACCTTTAGACAGAAGCAGCCTGAGTGCTATCCTAGGACTCCTGAACCTCCTTCCTGGCCCCCTACACCCAGGCCACCCAGCTCACCAACAATGAGGCGCTCCGTGTCTGGAAGTTGCTTAAAGAGCTTTCTGAAGTCTTCATTTCTCTGCTTGTAAGTGGGGCTTAACACCTGTATGACAATGACTAAGGTTAGTGGGATGTTCCCAGGTTCTGGGGGGTTGCGGAGGAAGGTGCAGGAAGAGCATCTGCTTGTGTATTTAAAAGGCAAAGATGAGGCTGGGTGATCCCATACACTCTAGGAGGCCAGGGTAGGCAAAGGGGGCTCAGTGTGGGAAAACATTGTGGAGAGAATTTGATACTGTGAAAAGCTTTGTATCCAACATCAGTCAGTGAGAAAAAGCAAAACATACTACTAAGCAAGTCCCACATTACATCCCAAGAGGACAAAGGAAGTGGGGATACCTTTAGGGAGCTTCCTGGAACCCACCATGTCAGCTATTGCTTCTGCCAGCAGGAAGCGCCACCTGACAGTAAAGCAGGGGCCCAAGGGTCCCCCAGAAAGACCCAGGATCTGATAGTGCCCATCACACCCCTCAGAAAGAAGTTGTTATCGTGACTAACACAGTAAGCACTTGGTGTGTATGAAATTCATCACTGGAAAAAGAATCATAAAACGTAAGACGAGTACAATGTTATGTGTGAATTATATCTCAATTAAACTAGGAGGAAATGGTACTTTTATAAAGACTGTATTAAACGACAAAAAAAAAAAAAAGAAAAAAAGAAAAACAAGAAAAAAAAAAAGAAAACGAAACCAGAAAACTAGTATTAGAATAAGCACACAAATACAGAATCTAAAGGCACATCAGGCACCCAACCTCATTCCCTCACCATTCCTGACAAAATTATCTAATCTAACCCTTATATTACTGATAAGGAAACTATGGCCAGAGAGAAGGCCTCTGCCCAAGGTCCTCCAGTTGATCAGTGGCAGATCTCTCAATCTTTGGTCCCGTACTCACCTCCTATCACCACCTGTGCCTCCAGATGGCCCTGTGCCCACCTAGCTTTTGGGGTGCCTCAGAGAAAGCTCATACCCAAAAACAGCCCTAGCAGATCCTCCTTGGAAATAGCATAAGCCAGCTGAATATACAGAAATCCTGCTGTTTCCAAGCTTACAATCTTAGAATCATGAAAAGAAACAAATGTGCCCTGTAGATTAAAGGCAGCAAGGATGATGCATAAAGACAGTGCACAGTGCAGGAAGAGCCATGCTTTGCGACACCTGCACTCCACCCAGGCGGTTCACTGACCTACTTATGCCAGGATCATGCGCATGCAGAAGGACTGTCCTAGTGATGGTGACAGATGGGTCTTGGCCATTTACACTTTCTCACCCGCTTCTCTGAGAATCCACTGGCATACAGCTGTTGTGACAATGGAATGAACTTTGGACTATTCATTTTTTGTCTTTCTGAAAAGCTGAATGGCCCACAAGGAAGCCAAGGCTGTGGCCAGACCACATTCACAGCATGATCTGACTACATGAGCTAAGTGACCTAATGGTTCTTCTATTAGAGGAAATAGGAATTTCAGGAACTTGGAGGAGAGAAAATGGCATGACTTCAGATTAGGGAGGTTTTCTGGGATGCAGCGCTTTTAACTACTTTGTCTATAGTTAACTTGAAACTTTTGTTTTGGGTTACTTATAAAATAAGTTGTACTTGCAAGAATGGATACCCTGCTACCCTTGCCAAAGCAATGCTATCTAGCAGAATTCTAAACTTCGAGAATCACCTGCCATATGTTTGAACCAAGTATCATGGCCACTGGAAATGAATATCTGGAAGCCAGCCCATTTCGTGACTTCAGTGGCTAGAAAAGACCCAGAATACAACATGCCTCTGGTCCATGTTAATTGTTACTTTCAAACTGATATTGAGATATCCAATCCAAATGGCCTTCTGGTCTTACAAAACAGAGTCTGCACACTGAAAAGCCCTGCTTGACCATCAGTAAGTTCTAACTGACCTAACTGACCTTCTAGAGCTACAATCACGCTAACATGGAATGAGTTATTACCACACACCAAGTACTGTCAGAGGCCCTGCACATACAGCATTTCATTTGACCAGGGAGTTGTTTTTATTATCCCATTTTACATGAGGAAGTTGAGGCACAGAGAGGTGAAGCGACTTGCCCAAAGAATGTGGTTACTAAGTGGGAGAGTGGACTATGAACCAAGGCAGTCTGACCCAGAGCTCCTGGTCTGAGCCATCACTCTACCTGGCCTCAGGGTCCTTATGCCAAGAGGGAAACAACAGGGATGCCACAGCAGAACACACTCCCTTGGGGAAACTGGACATCACGCACCCAACTGCCTGAAGACTGGCAGTCCTCTTATTTCTGATGTTCTTTCCATATTGCTCTCTTACGCCTGCTTCTCTCATCTTCAATGGGAATTGAGACATCTACAGAGGTGGAGGAGATAGGAGTCTGGTCATAATCTTCCAACCTCTCCATTCCTTGGAACAAGGCTGTGGTAAAAAGGAGGACAAGTCTAATCCTAACCCCTGAAGCCACCTGGTTCTACAAGGACTGACTTGGGTGGAGTGATTTCTTAACCCAGGCCTGCAAATAAATGCCCTGATTCTACCAGGCTGCCAGTGTGGATAGCAGGCAAGCCTTAGCCTCCTAGAGTCTAAAGTATAGACAACATGATCAGCCTGCCACTATATATCTTCTTGACACAAGAGAACTCTCCCTCTCACCCCATGCTCTGAAAGCAATCTCCTCCAAAAGCAAGGCTCACCTATTTTAATTTAAAATGGCCAAAGAATCTTGGTTTAAGGATTGTCAAATCTGGGGTCCCCAGGTAGCAAGGCCAAGTGGGGAATGACAAAGGTGCAACAGAATTGTCACACAGGTACAGAGAAATGAGGTTGCACACTCACGGCTGGGATTTCCTCAGATCCATGCCAGCAACAGAGTTCCGCACCAGCAGGTACCTCCGTAACCTTCTTCAGGTACCACTGCAAAGGCTGGCTGTCCTGCTCCAACAGGAGGCTCCAGAGGACCCCAGATTCCGTCAAAGATTCCATTGCTCTCCAAGGTTCCACCTCTCAGTGGAGCCCAGCTCCTTGAGCTGATTCCCTTCTGTCCCCACAGGATGAAAACAAAAGAACTCGCCTGGGGTGAATGCAGATGCGTAACCTCTGGCTTCTTGGCAGAGGGTCTATGTGACCCCGACTGACCACCTTTTTTCTCCTAGAGCTCTGTTCCTAGCACAAAACTTCACAAGAAGGAGAGTGTGGTCAGCATGGTTCTTGGGACAAGCTGGCCAGCCAGTCTCCCATGGCCAAGTTCTGCTTCACCCTGCTCGGCTCCCACAGTGTAGCTTGTCTTCAGGCTAAGGGCAACTCGGAGTGGATGCAAAGCTCCTTCTTCTGGTCAGTGTGGACAGCCACTCCAAGATGCCAGCTGAGGCCAGAGGAGGCAGACAACACAGCAGGTGCACAGGGCTGGCTAAGGACGCTGAACAACAGTCCCCTGGTGGATAGGCAAACTGTGCAGGGAGAGGATGATCCCACAGCCAGGTCCAGAGGTTGACCCCAGCAGTTATTCACACGCAGCAGAATGGCTCATAGTTGCTCTGAAACTCTAACGATGCACAGGTCTCCAGCTCTGTCTGGTCTGTCCCACGAGGCAGCCCGTTCAATGTGCAATCTCTACTCTGGGTGGACACTGGTTGCTCTGAGTCACTGCCCTCACCCAGGGAGAGTGGCCACCAATGGCTGTGACAAGAGGGCCAGCTCTCACTCCCATCCCTACACACACCCCCTTTTTCCCTCGCAGACCCTGATCCTCTTGGCTAACCAGCAAATGACTTCTTTGTTAGTCGCTGGTGCCAGGAGGGAGGGCGAAAGGGAGGCAGGGCGGGTGGGCGGGCAGAGCCCTACACATGCTTCAAGTTACAGGATCTGGGGATGGTACTGGCCAACGTCCTCCAGTAACCCCTGGCCTGCCTGGACGGACTCCCAGCAGATGTTTCCTGCAATGGAAAGTAGCTGGCCAGGGCGCCAAGTGGGGGAGAGGGACAAGAAGGTACCAGGGCACTGCTGTTATGATGATATCTGAAATATGAGACTCAAACAGCCAGGAACTTCTTGCAGACACTCTCCCCCCGACACTGACCCCTCCATCTACCCATTTCCCTGTAGCAGCAGCAGCAGCAGCAGCAGCAGCAGCAGCAGCAGCAGCAGCAGATTTCAAGTTTAACTTATCTCACTGCAGACGTGCTAACGGGAGAAGCTGGGCAGACTGCCTGGAGAAGTTGAGGTCAACAGCTCCAGGGGCTGTCTAAGGCATCTCCTTCCTTCCCAGGGGGCCCTGTCCTGCCTCCAGCACTAGCAGGAGGGGGATCAAGGACAAGAGGATTCCCCGCAGCTGCTTAAACCTGAAGGACAAGTAACAATACTAAAAGCAGAGGATTTGGCCCCAGGTCAGAAGGAGACAGCCCACTGCAGGGAAGCTGGTATCTGGGGGGACGAATGGGAGCCAGACCAATGGGGGCGAAAGGGGTTTCAGACAGAAAAGCTAAGAGCAGGGATCAGGAAGCACTGGGGCTGGGAAGCATTAGACTCCCAGGAAAAGTTAGACCTTTGAAACGAATGGGGCCCTTCAATCACCCTCCCCAGCTATGCCCACCTTGCCAGGAGGGTCTCAAGCATGCACATGATGAATGGTGCCTTTTTCCTAGGAGCCTCAGTAATTTGATGCAGCAACACTCAGACTTTAGTGTGCTTAAAAACGACCTAATGAATGCATTGAAAATTAAGTTCTTGACTCCCAAACTCAGATTCTGATTCAGAGAAACCTGGGGTCTCTCATTTAAGCAGTGTTGGAGAAAGCAGAGGAAAAGTCTGAATCCTTTGCCAAACCTCTGTACCTCTCTCTCAATGTACACACCTGGGATGCAGCCACTGACTCCATCCATCACACCATGCAGGGTAATTGCCATATCAGATAACTATCCTTTCCAGAAAGGATCTACCCCTCAAACAGATTTATATCTTCTACAGCATTCAGCATGTGTTTCAAATATCAGGTGCTCGAAAACTATTCACCAAATGCATGTATACTTATACACCTCTAAAATTGTTTCTATTTACATGGCATCTATGAGCACACACCCACAGATGTCCCCAATCCTATATGCATGGCTTCCCAGCACCCCACCACTGCCAAAACTCTGCGAATCAGACATCTAAACTTCTCTCTGCCACGTGTCAGCCCTGCCCTCAGCTGTCATAAGAGGACCAGCAAGTCCATAGAAAATGTCCAGGATGATCAGAGCCTCTTCCCTGGGCCACACCAGACCCCAAAATCTAGGCTCGCAAGGTTCTGATCCTTACACTAATTCCCCAGAAAACTGAGAATTGCTGTGGGTCAGATGTGGAGGTGACTCTGGGATACAATGGGGTGAGGGAGGTGCAGGATACATGGAGAGAGTCTAACCCCTGGGAGATGAGTCTCAGTGTGCCAGCCTTCCTCTCCTACACTCCCAAGCCTGAGGAGAGGGAATTAGCCCTGGGCTAAACATTAACTCTAGGGCAAACACTGGGAGCTGGGACCAAGCGGTACCCCCTCCCTGGGTACAGCAGGGAGGAGGGAGGATGGGGAGGAGCCCAGGAGAAAAACAGATGAATTTTGGTGGAGTACCAGCCTTGCCTAGGAAGAAACCAAAGTCCCTCCAACCAGATCTGGGTAGGGAGGAGCCAGATGTGGGATAAAGGAACAGTGGAGATAGGGGGAGGTGACCAAACGAAGAAAAGAGAGGCAGGGTGGGTGTGGGTATAATACGAAAAAATAAAGAGAGGAGTGGGAGATGGGACCATCCTATGGAAAGTTAAGGATGGCTATGAGGAGCAGGGCTCAAGAATACTTTTCAATATAATGGGTAAATAGCAGAGGGGAGATGAACAGGGGTAGATGTAGAAGAAGCAGAGTCAGTCCAGGGAAAATAACAGCAGGCCCCTAAGGTTGTCACTGGTAGACCCTTTTAGCACTTCTACCTCACTATCCCCAGGACATGCTAATTTCATTCCTACAAAACTTTGTTCTCTTGCTCCAATCTTATGCCTGCCAGACCTGCTTGGTCACCCACAGGATGGGCTCTGTCCCTTCCTCTCCACCAAAAGCATGCATCCCTAACCAGGGGCAGCGGGCAACTGGGGTGCTAAGTTTCAGGTAGCTGCCAGGGTCTGGGCACCTATCCTCCCATCTCAGAAAGGCTCTTTCCCCGGGTTGCCGTGGAGATGACTGACCCCCAGGAGAGAGGTGAGGCAGATGAGGACAGTACCTCTGCCCACCTGAGGCACCAGGGAGACCTATGCGAATGTTGGCTTCATCGGAGATGCAAGCCCACTATGCCTTGCAGGGGCTATCTTCAGAGACAGACTGCACCCCTTCAACCTCCAACTCTGCGTTTGGCTCCCTGATGAAGCTAAAGCCCAGTTTCTGCTTATTTCTCCACCTCATGTCCACTGGGGCAACGCAGCCCAAGCTGGGGACGTTGATATATAAAACTAGGATGGTCAAGTGGGGAGATTAGGTATGATCAGGCCTGGGAGAGACTCGGGGTAGTTGTAGACAGCATGGCCTTCAAAACTCACTCGATGTGACCATCGCTGACCAGAGACCAAAAGCTCTTACATCTCAGTCTTTCCACATGTCTCTGGGGTCCAGCTACTTCCCCTCATGGAATCTATTCTTTAGGCCAACATGGTTTGTCATCATGGCTAAAGAGGTAAAAGTAAAATGCAGAAGAGAGACAGGTGAAAGAGGTGGCTGGGGAATGGCAGGGAGGTGCTGGGTGGCTTCTTCTTCTGTCAGACCCAAGGTACTCCAACAGGTCTGCGTTGTTCTCCCAACAGTCAGCAACCCTGCACTGACTCTCACTGTCCTGAATCCGGTTAGGGCATTTCTAACTGTCCTTAGTGTATGCAAAGGGGATTGCAAAGCCTTTACGTATTGGAAGGACTTCCAGTGCAATGATGGGGCCTCGGGCAGCAGAGCAGCTACAGTACTACCACTAGTGTCACGACAAAGATTACAGAGAGGGCTGTCAGCAGCACTGAGAAGAGGAGATGGGATGTCTGTCCTTTCCAAAGGCCAGAGTCCAACCAACTCAAGCAACTTGGGCAGCGTGAAGGATGGAGAAGACTAAGGGAAAACAGAGAACCAGGTCAAATGCCTCCTGAAAAACTGGGAACGGACTATTAGGGGGCAGTTCTGTGGACAGGGGTGGTGGTGGACTGAAGTTTCCTTATGGGGACTTTGTATACAAACACATAGACACACACACGATGCAATGTGTGAGCAGGTTGTCTAGCCATCCAAAGGCACATGCACTGGGAGTATAGGGGCACCTCACTCCTGTGTGCACTGATCCAGGTGGCTCTGGAAAAACGTCCAGATCATAGCTTCCTAATCAAACCAAGGCCACCATGCCCAGAGGAACAACTTCACTGGTACCAACAGAGTGAGTATATATGAGAGTGACGATCGCTGTGTAGAGCAGAAACCCTGGAGTGAATAAACCCAGAGCCAGGGCATTGGCTCAGCCACAGGAAGAGAGCAGAATTTTAACTGGAGGAGGGGGTCCCAGTGTTACTTGAAGCTGGCCTCTCCAGGGCTCTACCCACTATGGCAGTTGCTGATTATCCTCTGGATGTGGAAACACATGAAGAAAAAATGAAAAGATAAACTAGACACAGCTCCTGACATCTGTAGCTCAGGCCAGCTGGAGGTCCCTGCCACTTCTCAGCTTCCCACTGTTTGCTCAGCTTCTGCCTCTTCCTCCCAACGTCTACCTGTCATTTCTATCTCCTTCCTCTGTGTTGTTCTGTTCTATTCCCTGTCCCAACCCAAGTCAGGACAACCACAGAGAAGTTTAGCAGAACCGGGAAGAGGGTAGTACTGGGTGACAGAGAGCAGACACAAGGAGCTACCTCCACCTGGAGACCCTACATCGGAAAGCAGAGGAAGAGGGAGCAGCAGGAAGAAATTTGTAGATGGGTCCCAGGACATCTGGTGCCACTGAGTTTCTGGAAGGACCTCCAGCGTGACAGCCTGAATCACATAGAGGGGAGGTCAAGAGGGAATCACTAAATGCTGCTCAGGAGAGTCCCCTGTGCTCTTGGCCTCTGTGAGTTAATGATTTGTGCTGGGTGGAGAGTCGATTATGTTCCTGTAATTCATTCAGGTTAAGGGGTGAAGGTGAAAGGAGACAGCCTAGGATTAATAGAGAGTGAGAGGCAGGAAAGGACTAGGAAGCAAATGTATTCTGGAGGACAATATTATAAGGACATTTGAAGAGTGAGGGCCAACTGCCTCTGCATATCTCCAGCTGCACGTGGAATGAGTGAGGAAGCAGGTCTCCAGCCACGCCTGGCTGGCTCCTCTGCTGTCTCGCTTATCCGTCATCAGAACCCGACTTCTTGGGCCCCTGGTTGGCAGCTGGCTCTTCCAGCCAAGAGGCAGCATCTATTTCTAGCTATCACTCTACTGAGTGCTCAGATGCTAGTTCTTACGTGTGGGGCTGACGGAGAAGAAATCAGAGGTTAAAGAATCGCAGAAGGACAGAAGAGAGGAAGGAAAACCTGTGAGAACTGGAAAGAGAAAGCCAGCCAGGAAACTGGAAATCTGAGAAAGGAGAGGTAAAACAGAGATGGAGAAAAGGGAAAAAAGAAGGGAAAAAATAAAAAATAAAAAAAGAGGAAAATGAAGGCAGGGGGCAGACAAGGAAAGGAAAATGAGATGAAGCAGAAAAGCCTGATGGAAAGAGCAAAGAAAAGATAGGAGAGCGTGCAGCCTAGCAACAAGGATGAAGACTTGCAAGACTCAACTCGGATGCTTCCACTCCTCACGGGTCTGAACGTGTTTCCGGTTCCCCTTTGGGGGCACTAATTTTGCAATACTGCTCAGAAGCATGGCAAGTTTCATTAGGCAAAGGATGCCGGAATCACTACACAGCTCCTCAGAAAGCACCCTCACTCCCTCACCTCTCCTCCTGCACATAAGGAGCTTCTCTCTCCTCCAGGATGTGAGCTTTAAGCAGCAAAAGGACCAGAAGTCAGGTGGGTACAAAGGGGAGTTCTGGGAATGAAGGCATTGAGTCTGCCTTCTCCATGCAGGCCACCTCAGCTCTCAACTCCCCTCCTATCAGCACAACCCACCAAGCTCTGCCTTGTTTGTGCCGGCTGGGACTAAGCCTGGCAGGTCAATCCATCTGCCAGGGAGAGGCAGGCTCACTCAGCAGCAGGTCAGAAGTCATAGGGCTCACTGACATGTGCCTGATTTGGGGAATCACGAAGCTGTGTGGGAAAACATTCTTCCCCACCCCCTCCAACACACATATGTGATTCTGATCCAAGTCCCTACATTAAACCCAAGCCTCTTCCCTATCCCGTCCTCATCTTTCCCATCCCCAGAGTGTCTTCCACTTCTATCATCTCATCCCACACCTTCTCCATGACCATGTAACCTGCTGAGGTAGAGCCTGGGGTTAAGGACAGGGAAAAGTGGCATCTGTGTGATCAGTCAGGATCAGTGTGGGAAAAGGCAGGCTCAGAGATGGATAGACAATGACGTGAGGCCCAACCATGGGTACAAACTGCCAGTCAGTCCACTGTGCATTCCCAGAGGGCAGAGCACAACCCGACAGGGGCCAGTTGACAGACTTCAGCCAATTACTCCTCAAAAGTTCAAAATCCTGTGGTCCAGTCTATGTGACCAAGAAGATGTAGCCTTTGCAGGGACTGCTTGCTTTACCATGCAGTTTCTGGGTATGAAGCAGCTGGCTGAACCACCCCCATGGATAACACCAGGTTATACCTTCACCACTTTGCCAAGCACAGACCCAAGCACGGTGGATATCTCTAGAACGGGCATGCCCTCGGGGCTACTGAGGTACGCCTTGGCGGAGGTGGAGAGTCTAATTCCATTTCACGGGATGTCTCTATACTATTGGGGCAAGTTTTCTGGCTGCATTTCCTCCAAAATGTCTTCGTTAAGGGTAGGAAACTGTGGCCGTAAGTTCAGGCCTAGGGCTGCCTGAGTCCCAGAATTCTGTCTGGTCTTGGAATGCCTCCCTGACTGGTCTCCCCCAATAAGTCTTGAGGGCCTTGCCCAGGAGTCTTGGGAAGGATAAGGTTCGCCAGCTCTCCTTGGTCTCCCTGAATCAAACCTTCCTCCACCGGCAGTCCTGTCCTGCTACAGATCACCACTGTATCTGGTTTTTGATGTGGGGCAGGGCTGGTCAGGAGAGAAGCCCACCCTTCTCGGCCCCTCACTTTGCTCTGGACCACAGCAGCCCGACTGCACTCCATGCTTCTTCATGTCCTGACCATGTCCACATCCATGTCCACGCCCCTCCCGCTCCACACATACCAACAAGAAGAAAACAGGGATACTTACATTATACCAGCTCTGGCTTTTCTGAAAGGACAAAATAAAAGAAAAGGTAAAATTAGTCAGGGAAGAGACAGTGGGCATGGCCAGGGTATTCCTGACACCAGAAGGAAGGTTACACAGACAGCAGAGGGCAGACAAGGAGAGGAATCCAAATGCAGCCGAATGCTTCCCATGTGGCTGCTTGGGAGGGGCCCCCCTTTCTCAAGACAGCTCCAGAAGGAAAGCCCGGAGAGCAGTCCATGCTGGAAGCTCTGCCGCGTTGGGGTGGCAGGCAGTGGCAGCACCAGCTAGAGCTCAAGTGGAAGAAAGTCGGAGCCCCCATCACAAGGTCCTTCTGATGGGAGAAGGGATGCGTGGCAGGCATCCAAGACACAGTCCCCAATGGGCCCTGACCAGAAGCAAAGTGCAGTTGGAGACCAAGCCAGCCTTCTGCTCCAAGTCAGCTCCTCTGTAGAAGGCAGGATGGGACGCTTTGGCGTAAGGGAACAAAAAGGTTTGCTGTGCTCTCAGTGAGCAGGTGAGTAAATTCCTCTTCCTGCTCAACTCTAGTGATAATGGCAGGGGAGGGGCTGGGAGTTCTGCACTGGGAGGAAGGTTAAAGTACATAACTGCTAATGGTCCTCCCCAACTTAGTGGTGCCATAATCAATACCAACAAAACCAGACTGCACCCCAGCTCCAGAATTCAGGTGCTCTCTGGTCCTAGCCCTGGGCAAAGGTTACTCATCTTTATGGTAACTAAGTTTTTTAAGGAAAGAGGGCGGATGGCTAGCATTGTGTCTTGTCTGTCTCTGATCTCGAAGGCCTGGAGTCCTTTATGCACAGCCCACTTGGAAGATAGGCAGGTAGGAATCAACATGCACACACATCTGCCTAGGCCTCATCCCTTTAGGTGCTGATCCAATAGGTTTAGATGGGGGCTGGAGTATTTCCAGTTTTAGAAAGCTTGCCAAGGAGGTTATTCAGATGGAGAATCACTGGAGAGAGGAAAAGTCTTCCTTCAGGTCAGCATCTTAACTGTATGCAGAGGTGTGGATCCTGGACAAAATTAACAACCACCTGGTCTTAAGGGACTCTGACTCCTAAGGGAAGAGGGCAGCCACCATCTCAGGATGTTTGCTGCATGTGTACCTGATGGGATGGAGGGTGGGTGAGTGTGTCTGTGGTGAGGAAAGCATGGTCATGCGATCTCTCCCTCTCCAGTTTTCCCATTCCCCTAGAAGAGCTCTGTAGAGACCATCAGCCTTCACTCCAAAGGGGATCCGTGTCAGCAGAGGGGGGAACAGGCATGGGTGGTGTTGCCTGACTGGTTTCGTTTCATTCTTACACTTGCTCTCATGGCCAGAATGTGGCCAGATGGGCAGATGGCAAGGCAGGCCCTCAATCCCCCTCTTCAAGATGCTCTCCAAGGTCATTCCCCAACAAAGACTGTCACCATGGCCCATCTGGAGGTTATATACTCCTGCCACGGCCTCATCTCCTCCTCCAATCCAGAGGTCACAGGAGGTTAAGAGGCCAAATCCAAACATTCAAAAACAACTATTTCATCACTGAGGGAGCTACTGCTACATGGGAATCCTGGACCTGGAACTGAAAATTAGTCTGTGAGAATTTCAGCATTGGGACATTCCTGGGTCCTGACTCTGAGATCATAGGGCATGAGGCTGTGCAAATATTCACTAAAATACATTCCTCAGCAGTGGAAAGGCATACTCTGGTAACTGCCAGCCTTGACTGCCCCAGTTTGTCTGCATTTCATCAAGCCAAAGCCATGTCATCAGACACTTGCTTCACAGCTGAAAACACTCTCTGTGCCCCTCTCTGTAGCTCCTCACCCTCTGTCCTGGCTTTCATGTAATATCCTAGGAGGAAAGGGAGCAACAAGAACTTGGGCTGGGTGGGGGAACCCAAGATCTTTTATGATTACTCCTGCACAGTACTCTCCCTCCTGCCTCAGATAAACGGAAGATGTTCTCTTTTCATGTACTGCCACACAGATGAGTGACTTTTCTCAATCTGTTTGTAATAAGGAACTTCAGAGTGACAGAGCTACAACTAGGAAACCCGTGTCCCATCTCTAACTAGTTGTGCGATATCTTTGGTGGAATGCTTGCTCTTTTGTAAAGGGAGTAAGAATGCATGCTCTCAAGTAGAGAAATGTGAAATTTACCATCAAGAGCAAGGACTTTTGTCCCTCAGCATGAGACTCTACCCTTAACTAGCTATCTCTGCACAGCTTCTTCTGTATCTGCCACCATTGTGGGTGCCACTGGGAAAAATGGGTGTTCATCCCTCCAGCCTAATCCATGGTAGTCCCTGAGAATACCCACTGTGGGCATGAGTGCCTGAACTCTGACCAGCCTCTTGTGGGCAAATTTGATCCTTGAGGCTCTGAGTCCTGACAGGGGGGGCCTGCCCCATGCAGGCAGGGAGCCAGAGGGGCTCTGGGCCTTGGAAGTGAGAGCAGGGGTGTTCACTGGCAGGAAGGAGGCTGCCTGCCCTTGTAGGTTCACTGAGATGCATCTCCTTGGGACGGAGGCATGGAAAGAAGAGAACTAGGGAGTGAGGATGAAAATTTCTTACAGGTTATAAATAGATTTGGCTAAAAGGGGAGCAGAGAGTCAGAAAAAGTACCCAAAGACAGAGAGCTGTTGGGGATGGGGAGCTGAGCAGAGCATGTTTCTATTGCCTCCTAGAAGTGGTCTGAAAAGTAAGTGTCTAAGGGAATGCAAGGCTTCTGCAAACAGACCCAAGTTCCCTAGAAAACACCTCCCCATTGTGAAGGCTCTGGGAGTTTGGAAGATGAGGGCTGAGGGGACAAAGGTAGGGGACGAGAGGAGCTCTACATCTAATAGAAGTTAGGAGAAAAAACAACTTCTTACTTTGATCAGGTTAAGTCTGTCATACTGAAAAGAAAACCAAAAAAATTAAGATTGAAAAACAGAACAAGTCAAGGGGAAAGGAGCTCAGAGACACACAGCCAGGGTGACCAACGCACCCAGTGCAGGGAGGGTTTTCTTGAGGTCATGGGCATCTTTCCTACGGCTGCCAGAGATCCGGAAGCTTGTGGGAGCAGGAAATGGCCACTGGCTCCCTCTAGTGGCCCCAAGCCAGCGCTACAGAGCAGAAGCTGGGTAGTAGCATAAACTCGAGGGGTCCTGAGAAGTGGATAGGCCTTGACGTCTTCTAGCCCACTGCTCTGGTCAGGGTTGCCCCTAGGAAAGCTCAGCCTTGGCAGCAGAGTTACAGATTCACCGAAGAGGGTCATTATTGACCATCTGGTCCAGCCCCTACACATTAACACAGGAAATAGAAGGCCTGAGAAGGGAAGACTGACACGGAGTGTGAGGCTTGGCCCAGGGGAAAGTCGAAGCATTCTCCAGCTTGCCTGAAGATACATGCAGTCACCTCCTCTATGAGGTGGACTGAAGACAGAGAGTGAGGTGGCCTGGCTGGGATAATAGTGACAATAGCTACAGCCACGGGATAATAGTGACAATAGCTTCAGCCACAGGATCCCTTGCCATGGCAACACTGGGTCAACCTGAGACAATGTTCCAACAGGGCAAGAGGTATCCCCATCACATGAGCACCCTCTCCTCTTCCCTTCAACTCACCTCTGCAGCTTTCCCTCACTTTCTGCTCACGACCCTGGCCTGTATAGAACATAATTCCTATATTGGTTCTCACATTTCTTTACTAAAGTCACTGTGTTCCACACACACATTTCCCAGATCGACCACAGCTGCCGCCACTTCCACCTCGTGTAGTAGGGTGCCCCTCTCCCACAAATCAGTCCTATTTTAACTGCATTTAAATGATGGTGGTGTTAGTGGTGATGGTCATGATTGGTGAGAATGGGGTGGGGGTGTGGCTGTCCAAAGCCAGAGAACCCAGATAATATGTGTCTACTGCGGACAGGCATTGCCTCACCCAAGCTCTTCAATGGGGAAGAAAACCTAGAGTCCCTCGGTCACCTTTCTCTTTAGCCCCTTGAGAAAGGGGCCGAGGTTAATGTGCAGTTCATGCTCAGCTCACAGTCCCTTCATAATGCCTCATTTTGCCTCTCCAAAATTTCGGAGTTCCAGCCTGACTTATAGCACCTGCTCCCTGAAATATGTCTCACGCATGAATGAGTCTCCTGCCTCTGAATTCTCATAACATGCCAACTAGTCCTGTGGTTCTACAAATCAGGTTTGGTTTGTGGATAATCTGGGCAGTTTCTTATCTCCCTCCCAAACTGTATGCTGCCTAAGGGCAGGAAACCTGTTTTCACACTGGTTTCCCAAAGAAGACCTACCATTTAGGAGCTTCATTACTAGGGACTCATTATCAACCCATCGCCTGACTAAGAGAGGCACTCTGTAAGTGGTGACTAATGACCATAAATAGATATTGCTTTGGTTACTGAGTGCCTTGCTAGGCACAGGGTAAGAAGGTAAGTAAGGAAGCTTAGAGCTTCCACCTTAGGATGGAAAAGTATGCAAAGACTGTGGGCAGAAGCAGAGAGATGGGATAACCTGATGCTCATGTCTGACCACATCTCCTCTTCCCGCAGGCAGAGAGAAGTGTGAGGGGCTCAGGAAGGGATGACAGCAGTCATCTCAAACCCTGTTGCCAGACATGCCTACATCCGAGACACCTGAGCACAGAGAACTCCCCTGGCTTCCTCACCCCTTGTGAGTAAGTTCCTCCTTCCTTGTCCACAGCCAGTAACAGTCATTTAAAATCCTCAGAGCCAAGATGTGCTTTTAGTCTGAAAGTCACAGACTGTATGATGAGTCCTGTAGCCTCTTGTTCTTTCCTCGGGAAAGACAACAGCTTTCACTCTCCTTCCCAAAACACTAATCGGGGGTTTGAGACTATTATTAAGTCATCCCTCAGCATTTTCTTCCTCAGGCTACATCCCATCTCCTCTCCCTTTGGATAGTGCATCCTGACCCTGCCAGTTTAAAGCCCCTATTGTTCACCCTTCACTCTCTCCAAGTTCTCCTCAGGGCCCTGAAATCCTGGGGTCCTGAGCAAACTCTGGCACTGCCTCCCTAACCTGGCAGCATTTCTATGGGGCCTGGCAATGGCTATTACCAATGTCCACCAACCTCCGCGTTCTGACACCATGGCTTTCTTGGAGAAAAGTTCCCCGGTGATCAGTGTCCAGCATCCTAAGAACATCAGGAGCCCCTAAGCTAGGTGGTAGGTGGAAGCAATAAGCGGTACTCAGGCTGAGCAGCTCTCAGCAGGCAGGCAGAGGGAAGGAGGGTACCAGGTAGAGCTCTTGAAGTCACTTTCTTGCATCATGGAACTCAACTACTGGAATTCATCACCTTCAAACAACTCATCTGGGGAATCAAGAATCACCCACCAAAGCAGGTAGATGGGAGTATCAGAACCTGAAGCCTGACTGGATAGGGCCTCCCTTCCCCAAAGGAATGAAACTAACCCCTGGCTGGACTCTGCTTCTAGATGGCACCATGTAAGGAGGGAGCAGATCCCCAGCTCAGGCAGTGTTTGGGGAGCAGGCAGAGACATGAGGTGATGGGGTATAGGTCTGTTCTCCGACTTTGGGTGCAGTGGGAATGGTCCCTGTTTGACTTCAAGCCAGCCTTCCAAGGGCAGTGGGGCTGGCCTTCTGGGAAAGGGATCAAGCAAGACATGGGCCAGAATGGGCGAGGGCAGAGGGAGGGGTGCGGAGCACTACAGACAACTCAACACTGGAGGGAAGACCACAGACAGAGACGAAAGATGGCTTACTTTTGAGAGGCGCTTGTGAGACTAAAACCATGCATGCAAAGAAGGTATTTGGGAAATGGTAGGGAAGAAGAGGAAGAACAGATCAAAAGACAAATTTAGGTGGGAAGCCAGTTCCCAACCTCCTGGTCCCTCCACCCAACCCCAGGGCCTGTGAGTCCAGTGGCGAAGAGGAACTTTTTGAAGGAGCATGTAGACAAAGATGTCTCCTGCTTCCCAAAGGACTGAGGGGAGAGAAGAAACTCTCTTGGGAATCGTAAGTAGCACAGTTCCCCCACCCCACCCCCCACCCCCACCATGCCCAGGGCTTACTTTATGCTTATTCTTAGGCAAAAGCCTGGGTGCTCAGGTGGTAGCCCTGACATACTTGGGAGAGATGGAGAGGCCCTGTCACCACCTTCTTGGCCAGATGAGCATCAAGTGAGTTATTACCAAAGGAAGGAAGGGTGATGGCCAGATTGGAGTTTAAAAACAGCATTTTACACATTCCCTGAGGACTCTCTTCCTGGCACTATAGTAGTTCCAAGTAATGCTCCCTTCTACCCAAATGTGAAAAAGATAAACGAGCTAAACAGATGACGGCTCCTGATCCCTGTACCATCCCTCCTCCAACCGCAGGGAACAGAAGGCTCCCTAGCTCCTAAGGATAGATGATAGTCATCATGGAATCATTTTACTAGCCCCCAGGCCCTCTGAGTGCTCATCCAAGAAGATAAAATTTAACTAGAGTCTCCCCTGCCTGCCCCACCGCACCTCACTGAATAAAGACTATCTCTGAAACAGGAGGCTGGTAAATCACATTAGATCATTCAAGGAAGGGGTTCTCTACCTCACATTCCCCCAGCACCAGCTTCTCTGCAGCTAGCTAACCAGCAAGTACAGAGTCCTTGGGCGGGGTGTCCAGCTCACCTTGGAATTTTTGCCACCACTTCTGCCAGACTGTGAGGAGCAGCTACGCTGCACACCCTGCTCCGGTGTGGATGGGGACTTGTCTGAGGAGTGATCTGAGCCCTTCTCCACCATGGTGTCTCCGTCCTGGTTCTGCGGGGTTGGCGAGCGCGACCGCTTCCGGAGGATGGGGGAGCAGGCCGGTGTGCTGCGGTTTGAGTTACTGGCAGTGCTGTGGGGGCAGATGGAGAGAAGGATGGAAAGGGGAGGAGGAGGAAAGAGAGGCAGTGAGTTATTGAAGGCTCAAAGACGGATCCCAAGGAACCAGCTCAGGGAGCCAGGGTTAGGGGCTGGGCTGAAATAGGGTAGAACAAGGCCCAGCTAGACTTACTGCACAGTAATACTGCTGCTGGCCAGAAGAGGGCAGTGGTGCCAATGTGAAATGGAAGGGAAAGTAAGGCAACTGGATTTTTAATTGGTCTGTCCGTCTGTCTGTCGTCCATCCACCCATCCACCCATCTACCCATCCACCTATCCATCCATCCAATCATCCGTCTGTCCATCCATCCAAATATTGTTAGAACCCCATTACATGCCAAGAACTATCTAGGGAAAAACAAAATTTAAGAGCTGAAAGACTCATTAGAAATCATCCAATACTATCAGCTCGTTTTATACATGCTGCAAATCCAGTCTTTACATTTTGTTTGGGAGATATTTACCCATATAAATGACAATAATAATCCTACTTTTCAAAGCATTTACATACATATTATGTCACTGGGTTCTTAAATCATTTCACTAAGGTAGTAATGACAAATACCCACAATCCCTATTTTAAAAATGAAGACCAATGCATGGCAAAGAGAAGCTAAGTATCCTCTGATCACAGAGGGTTTAGAAACAAACTCTGGGCCTTCCGACTTGCAACTCAGCCACACCATACTATTTCCTTGTAAGCTATATTGGTTCCTGCTTCCCCTGTCCAGGGTAAAGATGAACACAGCAGAAGGTTCTCACATTACATATTCCCCCACCCCCAAATTCATTTTTTACAGGTACTTTGTACATCCCGCAATACCAAATTACTTACAGCAAGGCTTATAAGTGGTATAAATATTTACTATTGGATATTAGTTTGTGTTCTTAATGGAATAGAAGGATAGGTGAAGAAAGGAAGAGGAAATTAAATGCAGTTATGTTCTAATAGGTGTTCGCTTTTCTTTGAGAGAATGAAGGAAGGAAAGAGGTGGAAAAAGGAAAAAGTTAAGTGGGAAAGAACAGGGGGAACGGGAAGGAAAGCAAGAAGTGGAAAGCCAAAGAAGCACAAGAGGAGGGAAATGAAGAGCAGAGCGTCCTCCTTACCCACTCAACAGTCAAGAGAGCAGGTTCAGGCTCTGGGAACAGCCAGGAGCTGAGGCTGTAATGGCCTAGAAACGCTCTGGGAGTCCCATCCCTAAGCCTTCTCTAAGGGAGGGGAGTGCAGGGTAGGGAACATTGTTATTTGCATGAAGATTCAGCTGCAACCTCAGATGTCCCACTGGACCCATTTGCAATGAAAACCATGCCCCTTACAGCAGAAACTTCCGCTTGGCGATCCTTAGGTCCAAAGAGACTAGGAAGGAAGCCCCGAAGCCCTAACCAGCAAGTGCAGGTAGGAGAGTAGCAGGGGTGGGGGACAGGGGCAGAGCTCTAGAAGAAAACTGACATAGAGAGTCAAGAGGACCAAAAAAAGTAAAGAGACAAATGTGATCAAAGGATGTACGGAGACACATAAAGCCCAATGTTTTGCTTTATCCCAAAACAGAATTTAAATAGAAACTCACAGTACTAACAACGACCATGATTTAGAAAAAGAGGCTCTCCAGGTTCTCACGCCATCTGCTACACCCTTAGCCTCTGACTCTCTAAACTCATTCACTGCCACAAACCCTGGAGAAAGAAAATTATGTTCCTTCTCCTCAGTTGGAAAAGGTGAGCCTTAGAATGGTGGCAGGTAGATCCTTGCATGGAAGCTCCTGAAGAGCAGACTCAAGCACTTACATTTCTGGGGTAGCCAACTTTTTCTTGGGCCAATTTCAACCCACGGCCAAGTTCTCCAAGGTTTAAACTGTCCTCTAGGATTACTTTGCTGGAAGAACAACCAAGAACTCTACCCCTAACCTCAATTAGTTTGCGAGAGAAGCACAAGAGTGTGGCTGACACCTAGCACATGCGCAGCCCAAGCACAATGAACCCACAGCTTGGCTCCTGTCTTCCTTAGGTAAGGGGCATCTTCACAGACTCAGGAATGGAAAGGAGATTCCTTTATCCTTCCGCAAACTCTAAATCCCTGCTGATAACTGGCTAATAAGGAATTCAAGCAAGGGGTGGGCGAAAACATTCTTATCTAGAGGAAACTCACTCCAACTATCCAAAACCACATGAATCTCAGACACATTATGATGGAAATGCCCATAATATCCTCAACTCCAAGTGGCCCCGTGTCAATTAATAAATAACTTATAGTGTCTTTTGTCATTTTAATAGTGGTGCTTATAAGACTGTTGATCATCTGTATTGTTCTTGTAAATCTCTCCTTCTCTCCCTGGTGACACACATCTCTCGTATTCCTCTTCTTGTCTTGGCCACTGGCTACTCTCATGAAATTTAGTCCTCTGGAGGTGAATCCTTCACTATCCTAACATTTCCTGTATTCTATGACTTCAACTATGCCTCAGAGCAGACAACTCCTCTACCTGCTCCCAGCTCTGCTCACACTTGCTAGGTTCGGCACAACAGTCTGCTGCCAAGTGGACATGTCCTCTAAACAGATGTTTCAGAAACACCTCCAACTCAAAACTAATCCTGCCATCTTTTCTCTCAAATCTCCTCCTACTTTTCAATCTCAATAACATTATAATTTCCTGTTCTCTCAGGCTGTAAACCCACCTCTTCCATCTCATCCCACCAAAAGTGAGGCACTGAATCTTGTCATTCTATTTCCACAAAGCTTCCATCCCCAAGACCCTCAATTCAGGATCTCAAGCTTCTTGCCCAAACTCTTCCAATGACCTTCCAAGTGGTCTCCTCCCTCTCCGTTCCCTCTTCCATAGTCAGTCCTATCACCTTTGTCATTAAATCTGTCTAAATACAAGCCCAATATTATCTTTCTGCCCCCTATCAGCATTCATTCATATTAAACTCTACAGAATGGAATTCGAAGTTCTCTACGGAAAATAATCTGACACTTATCTTTATTTTAATATTTTCTCTCTCCTTATACCCTCTTAAAGAGATCCCAAATTTTAGTCCTACTTGTCAACCCATAGTTTTCTTAATATGCATTCTCATTCTGCTGCCTCTTGACTTCTGGACCACTCATTCCCTATGTGTGTGAAGAGCACTTTCTCTCCTCATCCACCTACTGGAGTTTGTTCATCCTTTAAGACCCATCTCAAACCCCATCTTCTCCAGAAAAGCTTTCCAAATTTCCACCAATGATTAAAGCATTTAACACATTCTGCCTGGTATTAAAATTAAGACCTACAGACTCCTGGAGGCACACTTTGCACCTCCCATAATGCCCAACATGATGCTCTGTAAGTAGTACATGTTCAGTAAACATCTGCTGAATTGAATCTCATTCTAGTAAAGTCTTCACACCCACACTTTAACAATCTAGAGTTCCATGACATCTCTCAAATATGTATCTCCAACCCATTAATATTAACAAAGTAGCAAAAGCTTATAAATGCTTGAATTCCTGGCATGGTGCCAAGTAGCTATTAAAGATAATCTTATTTACTATTTCTAACTAACCTATGAAGCATTAATGAATATTATTATTAGTCCTATTTTTCAGGTGATAAAACTGAATTCTTGACTGATTAAGTGATTCGCCCCAAGTCACACAGATGGGTAAGTGGCAGGACAAGATATGAGACATAGGCCTATCTGATTATAGCATTTGTTCTCAGAACTAGGTATTCAAAAATGTTTGCTGAGTGAATAAATGGAAGGACAAATAGATAGCTGGGTAGATGGAAAAAAAGAAGAAATCAACTTCCTGCCTCCAGTCTTCAATCTAATTTTCTCTATTTTGCTGTCAAAATGAACTTTCTAAAAAGTAAATTTGCCATTTTTGACCATCTGCTTCCCTGGTTAAAGCCCTCTATGGTGTCTGCCCCAACCCCATGCTCCACCTCCACTCTGATCCTTCACTACACAAGAAGTGTTTGCAGCTATAGTTCCAACTAAGCAAAATCATTATTGGAATTGCTAGATTCCTAAAACTCATTTTAAAAGCACCCCATTATCCTATAGATTTGGATGTCTTGATGAGTTAATAAAACTAATTCCTATGTATCTCATAACCTACAGTATCATGTCTTTCAAACAAACTCTATGATGTGCCATTAAACTGGGCCTGCCACCATTAGTAATAATAGTATCGCATTATATTTCAAAATCTTTGGATTTTAAAGATGATCTTAGACTTGATACAGAAAGGGAAGAAAGACTGGTATTGGAGGGGATATTGGACTAAGATTCCCTTCCAGAGTTTAGAATACATCCGACTCTTAAGTTTACTTACAAGAAACCTGAGAAATAGGGACGTTAAGTGCCTGGCCAAGGTAGTACGATTTCATATCTGGATCTTCCATTCCACAAGCATTTACTGAGCACCTGGCATAATGCTAGACAGTCAAGTTCATACCAGTGAGTGAGAAAGGATCCCTGTGCTTGGGATATTACAGTCAGGAAGGGTTAGCACATGTGTTCCTCTCATTTTGATACAAGTACCAAGTGGTATGATAGGAGAGAGAGTAAGGGAATCTGAGCCAGACCTGAGGGATCAAGAAAGGCTTCCTTGAGGATATGGCACTTGAGACTTGAGCTGGGTTCCAAAAAATGTGTTAAGAGTTAGCCAAGTGAAGGGTATGGTAAGAGGAAAGAGAATGCCCATGCCCCACTTCCCCACAAAAAAACAGTATAAACAAAGGTGTGAAGGACTAAAATAACATGAAATAAACAGAATATTACAAGAAACTGTGCTATTGAAGTATAACATGCTTAAGCTGATGCGTAAGAGATTCCTGCAATCAACTCTCCCCTAATAAGAGGTCCGCTGAGACCCCCAATTAATCACCTTTAACCTATTGCAGGAGGCCCCAGAGGTTATTCACTCACTTCCCATCCCTCCTATATTTAAGACCTCTGACAAAGACTATTTTACTCCTTTCCTGGTTACCTTGCAAACAAATAATGCTTCCTTAAGTCTGACCACAATACCTCATGCTACAATTTGATCCTATTTCCTATAGTGAGAACTGGCTCAAATCCTTGAGAAACAGGGACATGGGGAATAGAGGACAAAGGCTCCAGGGGCCTTCTGCAGTGACACTCTTTGCAGCATCTCCTACCCCCACTCCAATCATGGGAGCCACCACCCAACTTTGCTTGGCTTTTTTTTCCCATCCTTATGCCTGGTGTGGGCACGTAGGCACAGGTAGATTTTGTCAGCAAGCTAGCTCCCTGGTCAGTCACCCATACATTGTTCAGAACCCTGAGCAGAGCAGAATAGTTAGATGGTGTTCCAGTGTTCCTCATTCAAGTTAACTTATTAGTCCTTCAAAGAAATCAATCATTTCTGCCCCAAAGATTGCAAAATATGTACCTGTCACTCTGCATCCCTGCACCTCCCCTTCTGGGATCGCAGCAGTTCTTCTCCCATTCTCTCACAGTGTTCTGCCACTCTGCTCATTCCCAGCCAGGTTCCCACCCCCGCTCCCTAGCCCTGGACACTTCACGTTAACTTTGTTGTTTCCCCTGAGCCCAGCCTGGCAATGAATGATCTGGATGATCGAAAGTGTAGCTGTAACAGTTTCAGTGCCAGGGCACTGATAATTTTTAAAGACTACCTGATACATTCCAGGGCACCCCAACCTAACAGAAGGAACATTTAATTCAAAATTTAGAAGGCCAGTTTCAAATGAAACATTTGTTTGCTGAGGGCTTGCTTGGGCTCTACAAGGTCAAGATTAATTGCCAGTCTGTGGTGTCAGTAGGCTCAGGTTTAAATCCCAGCTCTGCCACTTGCTGTGTGTATATGACCTAGGCCTCTAAAGCCTCATTTTTCTTATCAGACAAATGTGAGCTACTAATACTTATCTCATAGGATTATTGTATTAAATGAAATAACATAAGTAAAATATTTAGTACAGTGCTGATACATAATGAATGCTCAATAAGGATTACTGAGGTGCTATTATTATTACAAAGGCTTTTGTTCCTCTCTGTACAATGTGAATAAGTATCCTTGACCTCTTTCCTCTCAAGCATTACTTCCCCCAATGGGGACATCAGATCACTTGGGATACTTCCTTAAAGTATAGAACCCCAGGTCATCCCCTCAATTAAGGACCTTTCCAGGGACGGTCTTACAAATCTGCATGTTAAACAAGCACCATAGCAAATTTTGATGAACTCTAAAATTTAAGAGCCCCTGTTCCCAAGGGCTAATCTTATAAGTATCGAGGGATAAATGAGGTATCCACCCAAGATGACAGAAACCTGCATACAACTCTTTGAGTCTATCAGCTGTTCAGTGTCTACCAGGTGGGTGGACTCACTGGAACAGAAAATCAATTAAGCTTGCCACAGAAACTAACAACAGAGAAGAGCCCAGAGTTGATGGGGAGTGGGCATGAAGATGTGGTTCTCTAGGTGATAGGAGAGAATAAGGGAATCTGAGCCAGACTTGAGGGATCAAGAAAGGCTTCCTGGCTACCACTTAGGACCAGGTAGAAGCCGGACAATTAACATTAGAGCCCACGTCCACCACCATATTATAAGCACCTCATCCCTTCCTGCCTTTAGTAGCATCTAGTTAAAGCTGAATCTGTTATCTAGTGGTCCCTAATTCTTAACAGATGACTATCCTGCTATCCAGCTACATACCTCCCATTCCCATGCCAATTATGAAGATTCACCCATAACCCTCCTGTTCTTTATAATAGCACTGCAAATATCCATATGAATTAATCAGCTCCACTTTGAATTTTCCCATAGCACATGCTCAAGTGTCTGAGATAGAAAGACTACGGGTTCATTTGCATTGCATTTGCATAAAATTTACATGCTGCCTGCAGATGTCCCCATGAGGTCTGTCTACCTAAACTGGTTCCAAATTCAGAGTTTACTAGGACTACCTGAAGATGGTGTTTTCGATTCCTCTCTACATTTTTGCTTGTCACTTAGCAGTGTCTCTGTATCCTCATAAAACCACAGCAGAGTCGGTAGGAAGGACAGACCCAACTAGAACTTTATAGAGTGAGAAAATGGCCCAAATCACAAATTCTAGCAGGGCTCCAAATTCCCCTTGGTCCTCCTCCTTAGAGAGCAAAATATCAATCACTTAATAAAAACATTGTCTTCCCAGGCCTGTTTCACTCCTTGTTATAATGTCCTGAACTCCTGGTTTTGGCCTCTTCACCAGTGAAAATAAAATCACACTTTCAGGAATCCAAGAGAAGACTAGTGCAGAGAAAGTTGGAAGGGTCTGTTCAGGCCAGTCCTCTCACTGTCGTGGTTGGGAAGCACAGGTCTAGAGATGGCATGGCTGTCCCCGAAGGGGTTAAACAGGCAGCTGGACATCTTGCCACCCAGGGCACTCAACAGTGTAAGTCTTAGTGTCCTACTCCCAACACATACACACGCATACACACACATACACACACACACTTTTTAGGGTACTAGATGGAGTGGGGTTTGAAAGGATGAGAAACATACTGTTTTCCCCCTAAGAGGAGCTTCCCATGACCATCTATGGAACCCATTCTTTGGGGGCCTATCACTTGAAATTTAAACCTGGTGGCAACTCTACTACTGCGTCCAGTTCTTTCTCTAAGGAAGAAAGCCAACTTGCCTTCTGTGTCAAACTGTGATTACCTGGTTGAAGAAAAGGGCCAATCATCTTCTAGGAGAGATGCTTTCTGTTGTTGCCTTTTTTTTTTTTTTTTTAATGGCAGAGAGGTTCCCTTCCAAATTCATGTTAAAGCGAAGCCTCCGCCTGGTCCCAGCATGCCACACCAAAGTGACTGCAGCATGTTGCAGTTCAGTAAGGGACAGGAAAGGAGAGGGCTCCCGGAATAATACCTTTCTTTCCTATTACAGTTCATACAATGCTGACTGCAGAGCTTGACACAGACCAGGCCCCCTCAACGATCACCAAGAACAAGATTTTAACAGAGATAAACATCTTGTACCTCTCTCCTCTGTCTGGGTAACTTGCTGAAATTCCCTGGGGGCTTTCCAAGTTGGGCCTTTGGGTGAATATACAAGGTATTCAGGGACAGGATCTGTCTGTCCTGAAATTTGGAACCAAGAAGGTAGAACTAGACTGTTGCCAGGTTAGACTGCTAACTTACAAATGGAAGCCTGATAATTCTCCAGACTCACTAACAAGTCACAAGTCATCCACACTTTGGCTCACAGAGTCTACACTGGCCCAGGTCCCACCCACTCTCTGCACTCTGTCTGTCCCTCACTGGTTCCCATCTCTGTAGATATTGTATAGGTAATTAAGGGCACTTTCTATGACCAACAAGCTCCACTTACCCATTCCTCCTTCCCTATCTTGTTCAAGTATCTAAAAAAAATTTTTTTTAACTTTTCATAATCTCACAAAGGGTAAGGAAAGGTGGCAGAGCTCACCCGAAACATTTGCATCCAGTTCACTAATTAATACCTAGATACATTCTCATTAGGGATCCACTTAAACCTGAAAGGAATTATTTCTTGTGGGGGAAAATCCTAGCAGTGACTTCAGTTGTTGATGAATTTATTAATTGACCAATTAATGTAAGGTCAAGATCAATGGAAAGTCTTTGGCCAAGCAGAGAAAAGCAGAACTTCTGTTATACCCTTCTGCTGGCATGCTCAGTCCAGAGAAGTGGAAAGTGGGGGACTGGAGACAGGACAACAGCAGTTGTTTGCCTTTCCTACTCAAGTCAAAGAGAAAAGATCCCGCATCACAACGGTTGGCACCTCCATCCATCCTACTCCCCCGCTCCCTGGCTTTCCTGCAGCTTCTGTTCAGCCCAGAATTTGGAATTCAATCCAGGGACAGGCATGACAAACACTATTTTTCATTACCATGGAGACCGGGGCCTGCAATAGAACCAGGACTTCATGCCTGAAATGCCAAAACAGCCTGACCCACTTTTCCCTCTTCCTACAAAAACAAAGTAAGTTTGTTTAGGTCCTGCCAGAGCTGAGGAAGAAGCTAAAGATAACAGAGCTCCTGTTATCTTTACGGACATTTTGAAGAGGAACAAACACAATAACCTTTGAAAACTCAGATGATGCTATAGAACTGCTGTCAGAGTCATGCATGAATTGTTTTACCCAAAGGCCTCACAGCCTACACCAAATCCATTCTGTGCCCTTGTCCTAACCTTCTGGAGGGAGAGATTCATATGCCCTTAGAGATGTACTTATTGACCAGCGATCTAACCCCTGGAATGCAAACCCAGGGAAGTGTTTCCTTCACTTCATCTTATACCACTTTCCTCCTTACTTTGTCATGGCCTCCTTGGACCTTTCTGTTCCTTGAACACCCTACCCCAGGATCTTTGCACTTGTTGGTCCCTCTGCCTGAAATTCTTACTCTAGAGATTTGAATTCTTGTTCCATTTTAACATTCAGATCAAAACTCAAATGTCCCCTCCCGAAAGTAGCTTGTCCTAAGGACTCCATCTAAAGTGACCTCCTTGCCCCCAGGCACTCACTACTGAGTGGTTCTCCAGTACTTCCCATACAATGGCTGGCACATACAGGGATCACAGATATGTGTACTGTATGAATAAAGAAACGAACTCTTTTTAAAGTTCGTACACTCTGTTAGATATTTCTTTCTTAAGCCTGCTCCAAATCTACCTTCTGATAACACCAGCCCATTGGTTCTCATGACTTCAGGATCCATGAAAAGTAAAATGTGACATCAATTCCAGACTCTTTGCTGGCCTGGTTACTTGGTCTAGACATCAGTATGTATGTCTGAGTTTAAATTCTGAGCTGTTTTGTGACCTTGAGGAAAATCGCTTTATCTTTGTTGAATGATCACAACCCACCTTACCAAGGTGAGGGTTAGAATCTTTAAAAAACATAACAACAACAACAAAAACCTAGACAAAGCATCCCTAAAGTAAAGGACATTCCTATAATTGCTCATGCAACAATAATGATTTTTTTAAAAAGTGTTAGAAGTAGGAAGTGAATTCCTAGTTAGGAAACTGAATTTTGTTTCAAAATTTTGTCCTTTCCACATGGCAAGGGCCAAGAATATAGAATATTGCTATTCATACCTTCAGCTAGTCCTTACTGCCACAGAGCTAGAAGAAAAGATAAGATGAAACAGAAGGTACTAAAATTAAACATAGGAACTTACTGATGTTGCACAATTTCCCTTCTCTGAGATCATTTACAATAGGACAAACTCCTAACATTTGGGAGACAGTCCTGCTGGGCTCAAAGGCAGTGTTGGCTAAACTGATCAATCATAATTATCTGTAGTTTGGAAGGGGCCTCAGTGGTTATGTAATCCAACCTCCCACCTGGCACAAGAATTATCCCTGTAAGGCCTTGACAATAGCCACCATGCCTCTGCTTTAGATTTCCAATGAGAAAGCACTCACTAGGTTACTGTGTACACGTCTCAACATCTCTAAAGGAACTTTTAAGTACCATGATCCTTATTTCTCTACGTTCATGGTCATTCTTTCTTCATAATTCTTGGTGATCATTATCCATCCAGCTCTCTCTGAGCTTCATAGTCTTTAGAAATTAAGCTAACCTTGCTGATTCAATGTCATTAAACAAACATTGACGGAGCAGAGGATCTATTTTGTGCCTGCAACTTTGTGATATTCATCCCAAGGGTCCCGCGGGGCAGTGACTATGCAGTGACAGTGTCAGGGTTTACTGTAGATACACAAAGATTAAATACTAATATATTGAGTACACAATAGGGACTTAATGCTTTTAAACTTGACTCATTATCAATTCCAGCCAAATCTAAGTATAATCTCACCCAAAGTATTTCAGAAGCCGCAACACTCAGGAGGACAAGACCCTGTGAAAGCAGAAAGGTGTTAAGCTATCCCAGGAAGCTGCTTCCTTGAAAAGAGGTTCCAATCTACTGGGAGGCCATAACCACTGAACAAGGCAAGGAGGAAGGAGTTGAGCTGAACACAACTTCACAACTTCCTGCTTCTTCTAAATTTGCTCTTCATGGGCCCCTCCCCAACCCTCAGCAAGAGAAATGTTACTGCTAAACTGGAAAAGAAACTGCAGGATCCATCCACCCAACCAACAGCTGAAGAGACCTCACTCTGTGCCAGGTAATATTCTAGGTATTAGGGATGCAGGCTCTACCTCTAAGGAACTCACAATCTAGTGGGAAAGACAAGACATGTAATAACTAACATCATGCAATAAGAGCTATTTAGATTCAATCAAAATTTTGCCCCTTACCACCTGTCAAGGGAACCAGGCAGTCCTGATTTGGCCCCTCCCCTTTATAATATCTGAGGGCAAACCACGCATCTCGGAGCTTCAGCTTTTATTATGCGAGAAGAATGAATGTAGATGCTGCCTAACCCCCACAAATATGCCAGAGGATGACAAAGAGGTACAAAGGATACACTGTGAACTACTGAGAGCAGTCTCTTCTCAGACAGAAGGACTCAGATCTAAATTAGGCAAAGGATCCAAAAATGAGATCCGGGCAGTCTGGGGCCCTAGTTAATTATCATCAGCTTTCCTTCCGGTCAGGGCCACCGCACCTCGGGCACCAGAGGTTGTTTCTAGCCGGATAGTCAAACTAAGGGATGTGTAGGGTATAGGATGATGAGAAGTAAATGACAGCATTCAGTGCACCCTTCTCCTAATATCACTCCTCCCTAACCTAATTATTGGAGCCAAGTATATGGCTAAATCCCTTCCAGACCCATATGGATTCAAATCCAGTTCTGACTTACTTTTCTGCTAGAGATCACACAGAAACAAGCCAAATAATATCCATTATGTTAAAATCATAGACATTTTAGAACAAAGAGGACTATAAGAGGTTACCAATCTGCCTGGCTGTAGGCAAATACCTAAGTCAAAAAAAAGTCAAGAAAAAACTTGGTTAATCATTTCTTCAATTAAATAAATAAGTAAACAAGTAAATAAATAATAAAAACAATAAAAATTAAAATAAAATATATTCAGAGCACAAAATTCCAGGGCTTCCCTTTGTGATCCTACTCACAGTCTCCCACTGCCATCAGGAAGTTCTTTATGATCAAAACAAATATCTGCTATAATGCACTTAATACCATTTTCTTTTATTCTAGCTTCCTCAGATTTGAGATTACTCCATTAGCTATAAGCCCTCCTCTGTCCCTTTCCTAGTTTCTTTGGGTGGAATGACTCTAATTCCTTAAATTCCAGGAGTTAAAAAGCATTTCTCCTACAATATCTCCACCAAATCTTTGTTTAGATTATACCTCAAATGACATAGGAGTAATTGATGATGTAACTCATTTCATATTTGGACAACTCTTTCTATTTTAAGCTTCGACTGTTTCTTGTGACTTCCTACCGAAGGTACAATATCTACCCCCTCGGCAGCCATAGAATAAATCTAATTCCTCTTCCACATGCAATTTTACATGGCTCTGATGCTCCCTCAGTCTCTTCTCCTCCAGATTTGCAGGTCCCTTCAGCCATCCCTCACACATAGCATGCGTGTGAGGCCCTCAGCCATTGGGTTCACTCTCCTCTGAATGAGTTCCAGTTTTCAATCCCCCTCAAACTGAGGAGCCCAGAAATGAATATTGAATTTATAATACTGAAGAGAAGTGCTATGATGAGCCCAGAATAGGGCAGAACCATCACCCAATGTGTTTTGGAAATCAGAGTGCAAACGTATATTTTCGGAGTCATCTTCTGAATCAGGGAAATCTGGAATTAGTCACTATTCTGAGTCTCTAGCTACAGCGTACAGGCTAAGGGAAGTGCATGCATATGTAACGTATATATGTACATCCCTACAAGGAACCACCCCACCCCCCGCCACATACACACACACTCCTTTCCCCAACCAGACAAATTCAAGTTCCAGTGGGATGATGAAAAATCCACCCACCTCTCACCCCAAATCACATTGTAGTACAATTCCGAATGTTTATATGAATATCTCCAGGCCAGATGCAAAACCACAGCCTCTAAAGATTCTCCTATCTGGAGATGTCAAGTCCTTAGCAAATGTTTTCTCTCCTTTTAGTATAAACATTTGTTTCTCGGACTCTACTGCCTGACTTACAGATAAGCTGAAGTTTTGCCTGACTGGCAGAGAGCAATACTGTGAGGTTCCCAGGTCAGTAGGAAAACTGAAGCCAGATTTGTCTTGTCCTTAACCAGGAACAGAAGGGTGTATATGTGCAAACACGTGTCGAGGGAAGGCTGCCTGCATCCTTTACACTTTTCTAAGGTCGTCTCAGGTGATCACCAAGACTTTCTAACCAGAACTATCTATTTCAAGGGTCAACAAACTATGACTTATTGGCCAATCCAGTTCACCGGCTGTTTTTGTATGACCCATGAGCTAAGAATGGTTTTTACATTTTGAAGTGTTGAAAAAAAAAAAAGACGATATCTTGTGACATGTGAAAATTGTATGAAATGGAAATTTCAGAGCCCATAAATAAAGCTTTATTGGGAACACAGCCATGCTCATTTGTTCATATATTATCTGTGGCTACTTCCACTGTATAAAGCAAGGTTGAGTTGCTGTAACAGAGACAGCATGGCTCACAAAGCCTAAAATATTTACTATCTAGATGGCCCTTTACAGAAAGTTTGCCAACCCCTGGTATAACAAAGGTAAGGCCTTGAAAAGGTCTTTCCTGTGAGCCCACTTCTCTTCTGTCAAGTTGGGGAAGAAGGTGTCTTATGTCCCACAGACAAGGAACCTGTGCTTGATGACTCCACAAGTCGAGAGAAAGGGCTATCAGCTTGCTCCCACCTGCAAAGGAAATTTGTAGGGCCAGGAAAGAGAAGAAGAGTTTTTTCTAGGTAGGATGATAGAAGTTCCCATTCCTTTATTCTCTCCTATGAAGAATGAAAAAGAGAATGGGGTACTACTTTCTATGGCCTTGACACTGACACTCTCCTGCCACGGGCAACTTCCCAAAACATCCCTTTTTCCATCCCTTCTTCCAAAGCCCTGGTCCTAAACTTCTCTAACCTGTGGAATGCTATCTAAAGCAAAGGAGAAAACATGCACATTGCTCAAAGCTAGCCAGGTAGAGAGGAGAAACAGGAAGCAGAGGAGCCAGGAGTGTCCACAGAAGCACAGATTGCTAGCAAGTGTCAGAGAAGGTAAGAGACAGAGATACCTTCCCCGGGCCCTGGCTGGGCACTTGGCTGGATTCCCAGGGAGAGAGAGAGCTCCAAGCAAATAACTAACAATGCAAAGAGGTGTGGGGGCGTAAGGATCAGCCACTGGCTGTTTTCTGAAAACACATGGCAAATCTTTAAGCCAAATGCTGGCTAAGTCAAAGAATAAACAAATCCCTATTTTTCTCCTGAGACAGGAGCTATCATCTTCCCCTCTCATCCTCTCCTTCCGCTAGCCAGATTCATTGGTCTGCTAGCCAGATCCATCAGTCCCATGGCTCTTTGTCCCTAGGGAGAAGCAGAATTTGTCCATCTCTGAGAGGGTGGCTTGCCTTATAACCTTCCAGCCTGCCTCCCCTTCCCTTGCTAGCCACTGCTCTGGTCACTTCTCTCCCCTCCAGAGGCACCCCAGAGCTAGCAGGTAGGAGGAGAACAGGAGCATATGGCTTGTCCACATCTCCCCCAGAAACTTGGGCCAGCTCTCCATGACGCACTGCTAATTCAATCCTCTGCCTTCTTCCCTTCAAGTCAGAGGGCCATGAATGAGTCTTGCTGACCAAGGGAACCCCATCAGCCCTAACACAACCTCTCCCTCCACCCAACCTGGGCCTAACCCCTCAGTGCTCCAAAGCTCAGCTCAAGTGGTGCTACTATAAGGAGAGGGGGAAGGAAGAAAGATTAAAAAGCTGAAGAGAAAAGAATGTGGCATCTCTGCAGCATGATGTCACGCTGACTGCTTTCAGATCCCCCAACACAGAACAGAAGCAAACAACATGGACTCCGGATTTACTCAGCCTTGAAAGGTTTGTGTTCTTAGCAGCCCTAAGCAGCCTGCACCAGCTGAAAAAAGCGAACAGACAGACAGATAGGTCCTTGTTACAGCCCCCAGGGCCCCAATCCGACCCCTGGGCATAGACACCTCTTCAAAAAAAATCTCAAGGAAACAAAGACACACACACACACACACACACACACACACACACACACACACACGAGCTCAGTACAAGTTAGCACTAACCTGGAAGCCATTAGGAACGGTAGCAGAGTGCAGGCAGAGAGGACCTCATTCATTCATGCATTGGGTAGTGGGGGTGGGGGCAGGGAGCGGGGGCCCTGAGGACACTGGAGGGCACTCACCTCCATGACCATCCCACAGCCCTGTTTCTAAGGGAGAAGGGAGTGGGGGCAGGGTTCTCATAAGCTGGGGGAGCTTCCTTTCTCTGCTGTTATGCACGGCTCTGGAATTTTAAGCATGACTCCCCTTTATTTTCTTTTCCCCCATCTCCTTCTGTGGCTACTTGGTGTGGTACTGCAGCCATATAGAAGTCCCTCTCTCTCTCACCCTTGCTCCCTTTCTCTCTCTCTCCCTCTGAATCGCTCACAGACAGCTGTTCTCCAGCTCCTGCACGCACGCGCACAGGCGCATAGACACACTTAGACACACGCACGAGCACACGCACGCGCACACACCCTGCCGCCTGCCGCTTTACATAATGCAACTCTTTGGTGCTGTCAGCTTGCCAGCTCTCAATTATTCATGCCAGCTTGGAGGACAGACCTACTGGGGCTGCAGGCGTTATTTCCTCTTCATTCCCAAATCTGACAAAACACAAGACGATGCTCTAGAGAGAGACTCTGCTCCCTTTGCTGCCACCAATTATTTCCCAGGTGTTGCCTATTAGGTCAACCTGTATCAAGGAAGTGACATTAAATCAAAACACAGGTGCCTGGCTCAAAATAGAGCCTTGTATCTTTCAAAGGCTGACAGCTGTTCTCACTGCCTGCGCTTTGGGAATAGGTGAAAAGAGGAAAGCAGACCTGGAGACCAAAACCTGCAAAAGAAAATGGCTGAAGGCCTCTTCCGGGTAGCTTTTCCCAGACTCCCAGGCAAGAGACTGTGACACTCGCTGCTTGAGTAGGTCAAACTATTGCATAGGAGAAAAATAACATTCAAGTAAGGCACTTATATTCATGACAAAGCAGGGTCATCTGAGTTTTCAAACTCTAAGCTGCATCTCCTAAAACTATTTCTTCTCCTAGCCATTCAATGAAATGCAGTATTGGTACTGAAACAGCCTCCAGAAGAATACTATCAGATGAAAGGAATTCTATTCAAAAACAACACGAATGAACATTTTAAAAGTCATTATGGCTTACAAAGCACTTGCACTCACGTTCATTCAATTTCCTCAATAATCATCTGCAGGCACACCTCAGAGATAGTATGGGTCCAGTTCCACTGCGGGTTCGGTTCCAGACCACCTCAGTAAAGTGAATATCGCACTAAAGCCAGTCATAATCTTTTCACTTGCAGACAGTCTTGCCTTCAATTTGCAAAAACTGCAACATCAGTTCAGCTCAATAAAGCAAGGTATACCTGTACCTAGGTCTCAGGCCCCACGGCCTTTTCTGGTGGAGCTGGGAAGCCAGATGACCTAACTCTAAATCACATGATAATTAACTACCTAATACCCCATAGTCCTTGTGAGTCTTTGGAGAACTACCATCATCTTTCGAGAGAAGTAGCAAGAGAAGCCCAAACCTGGACCAAAACACACAACAACAAAAACAATGATGATAGTTAGCTCAGTGTCTCTCAAACTTTAATTGCCTGAGCATCTTGTTAAACCACAAGTCCTAATGTAGTAGTTCTAAGGAAGGACCCAAGAGTCAGCCCTTCTACAAACTCCCAGGTCATGATGCCCACGTTGCTATTCCATGGACCACATTTTGAGTAGCAAAGGGTTGGTTTATACATTCTTATTCTTCAGATGTTCCTAAGAAACAGAGTTTTGTCTGTCTGCTGCAGCTACACAGGATGGCATGATGAAGGTGAATAATAATTACAATCCACTAATGTCACCTTTGTTCTGCTCACCAAATTCATGCTAGGAGCTAATGCTGCTTGGGCATTTGCTGGCATAAAAAGTCTCATTCTGGGATTGTCTACAGGCTCATTGCGACAGGTCTTTCCATGATTTTTTCTGTCTGCTGCCTGTTGATAGAACAGCAGCCTCATGGTATCTAGAAAGCGCATGGGTTTGTGCTGTCTGGCCCCCACTTCAGTGACCTAGAAGAATTTCAGCTCCAAAGAAAGGTATACTAGCAATGCCCTGGGACACTAGTGCTGTCCCAGTCATACCCACCCTTCTGTCCTGCCTCTTCTGAATGCCTTCCTGGCTTTGGACCATGGACCTGCCTCCTTCTGTTACTCCATGGAAAGATTTTGGCCTTCAGAGTGTTGAAAAAATGATAGAATAAAAAAAAAAAGGGGGCATGGAAAAGCTCCCAAGAGAAGCTGGCTACCTCCCCCAACTCTGTCCTTGTAAAGTACAGTACACAATTTAGATTCTGTTGTTCACTTTGTTGATTTTATCTCCCTAAGAAGATTGTAGGCTATTTCTTTCATGCCCCTCCAACATGTAGGAGTATTGGGTACAGCGTAGGTATTCAGCAAATATCTGTACCAATTGCCCTGTCCACCATTAAGACGTGTAGGAGTATTGGGTACAGCACAGGTATTCAGTAAATATCTGTACTGACTGCCTTGTCCTCCATTAAGATAGTTAATAAAGGGGTGAGTGGAGTCAACCAGCCAGTACCCTCACTCACTGTGACTTTGGAGAAATCATACAAACTTTATGATACTATAAAATGACAGATTCATCTTTCTTCCAAAACAGCTCTACATAGCCCTACAGTGTTAGTATCTTCATAGTCTAAACTGATAGCAATGAGTTAAGAGGGCAGGCTCAGAGATCACACAAACCTGACCTCAAATGCTGGTTCTCTCATTTACTAATTTTGTGACTTTTGAAAACTTGGCTTCATTAAGCTTCATACTTCTTAATCTTTAAAGTAGTCACAAAAGTAACATAATTTTACTGAATTATGTGAGAACTGAATCAGGTAAAAACACATAACACGCTTTTACTGTAACTGACACAGTATCTGTCCAATAAATAAAAACTATTATTGGTCAAATAGCTATTTTTTAAAAAAACAAAATGAAAGATATCTTCTAGTGGTGCGACAGGTATTCACAAGCCTTCAACTGAGTCGGGATCCAAGAAAAATCTCAGTTCCTAAAGAAGCATAGCATATATTAGTTCCTCAGTCGCCAAAATATTCTTTGCCTTCTCCTCCTACATTGGACC
>NW_006492031.1:2823371-2857454 GCF_000325575.1 Pteropus alecto | reverse complement strand
TAATAATAATAATAATAATAATAATAATAATAATAATAATAATAATAAAACGTTTTACAGTAAGGCACTTAGAGAATCTGGACTATGTCTACTCTGTTAGAAAACATAAACCTTTCTTTCAAGAGCTACATAAAACCTGATAAAAGTAGAGTACTTTCTATGTGCCCTGTAATTTGCTAAGTCTCTAATGTGGAAGATGATCTCATTTAATCCTACCAGCAACATTAAGAAAGATTTTTATGATAAGGAAACTAAGAGGTAGACGGTTTAATAACCTTCCTATAGTATATGATTAATAAACAGGAGAGCATGTCTCTGAAACCCAGACTGTCGTATTACCTGAGTCCTATTCTTAACCATTATAGCGTGTATATGAAAAGAAGGTATGACGGACATGTTATTAGGAAGGCAGGGGCCTTTTCCCTAACAGTGTTTATAGATTTGCACTGCTATCCTTGTCTTCCTTGAAAGTCACAGCACAAACTCTGAAGAGGTAATAAGCTGAGTCCAAGAGCACATGCTGTGATCACAACAAAGCTAACTGGACTTCCACAGATGGAGCTTATGCCCCCGGACTCAATCTCCACATTTCAACAGCTAAGCTATTTGGTGCCTAAATTCCCAACCTGCTTTTCTATAAATGAATTTATGAAATTAAAATAAAAGTAGGCATTTTTCTGAATTAAATTTTTCCGTTAGAGATAAGAAAAACTGACATTAGTTTCTATTTCTGAAAGGAAAAGAGGCTTTTGAGAGTCCTGTGCAGTATCAAAAGCACTTTCTAAAGCGTACCCTGGAGAAATCTCGGAAAAAAGAGAAGTTAAGGTATACCTGCAAATCCAATTGAACCAAACAGTCCCATTCAATTCAGTCCAATTCAGTCGCATTACAGAAGGTCCAGGAGGTTCCAGTCTACACAGTATCTTGTTCACCTCAAGTGATTAATAACTGTTATTGACAAGAAGGGAAGACAGAGATGATAAAGAAAAAGTCTTATTTTATCTCTGAATCCTACTTCTATCCCAATGAAAACAAGACTTTCTACATAGTCAGGACTTCAAACATTTTAACCAAGTCTGAGTTTGTTGAATTATGGGAAATGATACACAAAAGTGAACTGATCTTGTGCTAGGCACATATTCTATTTTATTTACTTATAAAACTTTTATTTCGTCAGATGAGGAAACTGCATATAGAAGCTTATCCTTACCCAAGGTCACAGAGATAGTTCTAAAATCCATGTTTTCACTACACCATGTTACTTCCACAAACAAACATTTGCTAAATAAAAACCACTTCAGACAGAGGTTATTGCATTTAATCATAACTGGTTACAATGATAACATTGCATCTAACCCTCCAAACAACCCTGCAAAGTAACTTCCATTGTTCCTACTTAGGCCAGTTAACCACTTTTGGCTCTCAGCTCCAAATCCACTTTTTTGCCCTGCCTGGTAATATTTAAGCCACACCCCGTGATCATTTCACGAGCCTCCCAGTAAATTTCACTGACACCCCAGTTTATCTGCCCCAGTCTGCAGCACCTCAAACACCTTCTGTGTCATCCATGGGGCCACAACCACACTCTCTCCAAGGAGCTCTGAATCTTACCCTCACATGGGGAGCCCCCTCACAAGTTTGTTCCTTCACTGGTTGCTCTATTCAATCCTACAGGTAAGGACTGCTCCCCACATCTGTTAACCCTGCACTTGTTAGAGTCCTCTGTATCCTATGACTTGTTAATTATTTTTAATATTATATTTTTCCTGTTCAAATTGTTGAGGTGGTTTCTATCTCCTGACTGGATGTTCACTGATATACTACTGTAGGGAGGAGCAACAAGCAGCTCAGATGAGTGAGACCTCACATCTGCCCTCAAGTTACTCAGGAGTAATGAAATGGTTAAAGCATTTAAAACATTCTGTGAGCCACAGTTTTTTATACATTTAATATGTATTCCCTCATTTAATTCTCACATCAACTCTACTTTATAGATGAAGAAATTGAGATATCTTAGAGAGTAATAACTTCTCCAGATCACACAGTAGACAGAGAAACCAGGATTTGTCTCCCGGCATTGACTTCACAGTCCATTTTCAGCCATGCTGCAATATTGCCTCTATCAACTGGCTGCAGTCAAAGAGCAAGAGAGGGGCAAAGGCAGCAGTGGGACATATAAACACAAGTCCTTCATGAAATTTGGAAGGGAAAAATAAAAGCTAATTGTTAGAGAAGTCCCCAGATATCTAAAGAATTCAAAAAACGAGAAGGGGCCATTCAAGATCTTTTAAGTCAAAACCTGTAGTGTAAAAAAGTCGGTGTACCATGGTTATCAGGTACTCAAGAGAGCCTATTAAATAACTCTTCCCAAAATTAATGTTCAGGATAACATCCACGTTTTATGAACTTCTAATGTGAGAAAACTGATCATCCACAGATTTCCACTCTGTCCTCTCTCAGTTCCCCAACCCAGACTTTAATCCATGGAAGTTGGGTCAAGGGTGTTCAAATAGGTATATTGATTGCCTCTGACCCAGCTGTAACCTAAGACTTCTCATTAATATTGCATGTCTCACATGAGGAGCAGTGATGTCTATGTAATTAAAACCTGAAGCAAGAAACAGCCAGAAGTATGAAAGGAGAGGGAGCTGAGGATTCAGGCAGCTCTGACACTGCTCTGACACTGCCACAAACCTATGCCCACCCTTTAGGTCAAACTTCAGCAGGTATAAAAGCTTTTCCTAGAGCCAAATGCAGCCCAGTAGGATAAAAAGACCTAGCCCACAGGGAAGAGAACTTGCTGGATTTAGGGCTCCTTCTACATATATGCCAACACTCCCTCCCAATTTATTTATAACCCTGTCCAAATAGATTAACTAGCTCCTGGGTATTGCCTTCTTTTCTAAACATTCCCAACCATCAATTCTAGATTTTTAGCCTGGATTAGTTATAAATTCACTGAATGGTCTGTGCCAATGGTTCCCAAACTTTGCTGCACTTTAGAATCACCTAGGAGTTTTTACATACCCCAGTGCCTAGATCATACCCTGTACCAATGAAATCAGAATGTCTGGGGGTGAAAGGCAGGCACCAGTATTTTTAAAGATCCCCAGACAACCGCAATATACAGAAAAGATTAGGAATCACTGGTCTATACGATTTTACCTTAGTTCTCTATAATGTAGTATCAAAATTATGTTTGCCAAGTGTAGTCAAATGAGCTGTATTTTATAGAAGTCAAATTGTTTTCTTAATCAAAAAGTGTCATTTTTCCTCCCTTTTAAAAGAATGATTTCCCATGTAATAAAGCTAACGCTTATTGAGTACTATATGTCAGGCCTTGTTCTAGGTACTTTATAAAGGGTACATTAGGTTATATCTCACTTAATCTTATTACTCCAATTTCATACAAGAAAAATTAATTATAAGCACATCTACAAGTTTATTCATTATACCTGAGATGTTACTCATCCTGGACTATAACAAGTTCAAATGGTCAAATCCTCTCATGTTATCTTTTCTCTGATTTGGTGGTTTTAATTCAACCCAATTACACTTGCTCTATTGTTTGGTTTGCTCTCTTTGTAAGAGAAGACAACCTCATGTAGATAAGTTTGGTAATATTCTGAAATGCACTGATGGAACTGGTGCCCCAAGGGCAGGGCTCAGAACCACACTTAAGGGAAAGGGGCAAGTTGTCCTCTTTCTAGGCAATCATAATTGCCCAAGCTAGAAGTCTCTGAACCAAGAAACTACCAGGAGGGTAACTACAAGTGGGGCTGGAGACCTTTAAAACAAGGGCACAGGTCTAATCTAATTCTTTAATTATGCAAATTAATTTAACTTGCCCACAATCCCAGGGTTAACATGGGTTAACCTAGAAGAGGATTAAATAATAACACAAACCACTTAGTCCAATGTTCTTTCCACCATCCTAAGAGTCACCAGGTTTTGAATATGGTCTGTCACTAGCTACCCTCTGACCTTCCACATGTAACTTCCTCTGCCAAAGGGAGATAATAGTTGCCCTATAAGAAAAGACGTAAGTCCAAGTGCAACATCCTAGGTTACCTTGGCGAGTGGCTCCCTTCCAGAACAAGGCACTCATTTCCCCAGCTGCCTGGAGTACGAGCTGCTGATGGGTCACAACTGAGTTCCTCTTTGGGAACTACCCTCACTTAACAGTATGCCCCGTCCCAGAGGGTAGACCTCACCTAATGGCTACTCCATGAGAGGATACAAAAACTGTCCCTTTGCCTTAGTTTGGAATAACTCTGCAGGGCCATTCCAGAACTGGAGCTTTTTATGGGATTGGCGAAAGCCTCTTGCAAGTGCGTCAAAGTTTAATTTCTCCCTCTGCCCAATCTTGATTCTCTCACTTACATACAGGCTCGTTCCCAATAGCACTTCCCAATAAACCTCCTGCAGGCAAATCTGTCTCCAAGTCTTTTCCATGGTCTCTTTCCAACCTAAGACATATGCTAATTACCATAAAACAACGTGTGCAAAAAAGTAGGTGACAGGACATACTGCTGAAGTTTAGGAAAAAGGCCAGGAATTAGTACCGCCCTGGGATTTCTGGAGAGTCCTGGTCCCCTGGGACAGGCAGACAACCATGCTATTGCTTCCACCTCTGTCCACCTCCGGATATTAGGAGAAACTAAGCCCCTCTCCAAATCACCTCTTTGCAGAGGTAACTGACCTCTCCTTAATCCTGGATTAAGGTTTTACGGAGGGAAGCCTGCTTGCTGGTGCCCCAGTTAAGATGTTGACATGCTGTACTTGAGAACAAATCTTGAGTCCCTCTGGCCACCGGCCTGATGCTTGTGCCACATGACTACCCCCTCTACTTCCCTCCACCCCACACCCACTCTTCCCTTAACTTAGAGAGAACCCAGCAGCTAACAGGACTTGCATCATGAAAACGTCATTGTTAGATCCCTGCACTGGGAGCTAGTAAGGAATTGGTAAAGAGCTCTGTGTTGGCATGGGGGAGGCAGGGGGGTCATGATGAGTTACGGAGGAATTCTAGTCAAAGCAATGATCCTGCTCCAGTTGGGAACCCTTGGTGTGTGCCAGAGAAGCTGTTGTTACTTCCTGGCCTCACTCCACATGCCCCCGTGTTTCAAGGGTTTGGTTGGTCAATGGGGCCAATCAGGACAGAAAATCCAGGTGAAAAGCAATGTCAGAGTTCATTTTTCAAGCACCCTGACCCAGCTCCTCTTTAATTCAACTTGAATTCCCCAGAGGGTAACTGGGAGGGCTCTTATACAGGTAATGAGAGAACTTCCACATCTCTCTTTCCATATGAGGGCACATATGGATTCCTGGAAGTGCTGTCCACCTCCTGGCTCTCTGTAGATGTGCCTCGGCTGCTTCAAGAGGTAGCAAGACCCTGTTTGGGCTTACCTACGATATAGATTATTTGTACATATGGACATCTTTTCTCAGTATCCATTTTCTCCAGACACATGCAGCTGTGGCAGTTACCCTGCTCAGTCACCCGCCCTGTGGGCAGCACCTGGGCTTCTTACACTATCATTCCCAAGACAAACCTCCTCCTAGTTAGGGACACAATATATACTTCACTCTTGATGAGGACAATTCAGCCTAATGGGAGAGTCGCCAACAAGCCACAATCCAAAACTCACTTTATAAGAAAGACAGCATTGCCTTTGTGATGTACAGGCACCGAGATGACACTGGTCTGTGACCCTGGACATAACCCACCCTTGCTCTGGGCCTCAGTTCCCCTATCTTTTATACATAGGGGTTGGTCTAGATGACCCCCACCTTCCAGTTATTTTCTGCTCTAAACATCCAAGATCATTCCTCACCTCATACATCTCCACATGCTAATAAGAAGCAAAAAAAGATGAGCTCTAGGACCACAGAAAGTGAGGCAGAAAAAAGCAGCAATGCTGACCACAGCAGGCAGGGCCTATGACCCAGGTCATGAGTCCTGTTCTCTTTCTACTTTCTCTCTTCTGACCATATCATTGCCTCGAATTATCTGCCTCCCCTCTTCTTACCTCTGCAATACCTGTCTCACCAGAGAAGAAGAGCTAAAAAGCCATCAGGGTGGCTGTGCTGGGCAGCTAGGAGGCACTCCATCTTTCTAAACTCTAAATCAATCCTCATTAAAAAACTCTGTCATTGCCTGAGTCTTCCAGTCAAAACCTAATGGTGCTAGAAGGGAACAGGTACGAAAAGAAGCGATGTGACTAAGAAGACAAGTAGACAAGTGGCAAGCGGGGGACACTGACTTACCACAAACATATGCTATAAAATCCTGGCAGTATCAAAACCAGTTCCTTTCCCACAGTCCACACACAGTTGATCATCCAGCCACACACTCCAGATGTTGGAGCCCGACTATGTAAGGGTACTGCAGAATAAGCCTTTGGCCTTTGTCAAGTACCTTTCTTCTACAACTCTCAAAAGAGAGTAAAAGTCTAGTTACCAGTGGGCAAAGACCACAGAGCTCAGCATGGATCAAAACTATATGGCTGTGAGAAAAACAAGATATATTTGGGTGTCATCAACAGAAGTGAGTGGAGGAGGTAATAAACCCACTGCAAATAATACTAATTAGGAGTATATCTAGAAATCTATTACACTTTATGAGGTCTACTGGTCAGGTAAGATAAACAACACAGTGTGGGTCTCAAAACCCTACCCTGTGAAAACTATAAAGTTACTAGGGATGCTTAGACCAATCAAGAGCTACCTTAAGTAAACAGGATACCAAATATTTGAACAGAGGAAGAGATAAAAGACAAAGGAGGGAAGAGCTTAATTTTTTGTTTCTCCAAAGAGAAGTTATCAGATAGCATAACTGGATTTGAAATAATAGGGGATATTCTAAGAGTTTAGGTTGCCAAACACTGTAAGAGGATAGCTCATAGAGAGCGAGCTCCTAGTCAAGAGGCTAGTTTCATATCCCCATGTCCATGTGGGTCCAGACGACCGCATGAAACCACCCAATTCAGAGACATCATCATCTGTGGCTGAGCAGTGCCCAAAGTAGATGATACCCAGTGAGGCTCCAGTGTAGGACAGAGCACAAGGCCTTCTGATTTTTTGTACTCAACACCACTAGGGAGTTCCATTTGCTTCTATTCTGTAGATAAGCGGTCCCTAACCCCTGGGCAGTGCGCCGGTACCAGTTCGTGGCCTGTTAGGAACCGGGCTACAGAGCAGGAGGTGAATGGTGGGCTAGCAAGGGAAGCTTCATTTGTATTTGCAGCTGCTCCCGAGCACTAGCATCACCACCTCAGCTTCACCTCGGATCATCAGGCATAAGATTCTCATAGGAGCACTATTCCCTAGTGCCAAAAAAGGTTGGGGGCCACTGCTATAGATCCTTCTTCCCTGGATTGAGAGGTTAAGATCTTTCCTCTACTGAAAGGAAACAGAAATACATTCACAGACTCTACAAATCTCCAAAGCAGAAAGGCCTTTGGATCTTACTCAGCCTGATTTCCCATCCAAAGCAGTGATCTCCTCTGCACCTTCCTGGAAGAGAAGGGAGGGCGGGGAACCAACGGACCTTTTTGATTAGCCTCCAAAATAATGAATCAATATTCTTAAGAAATGGAGGAGGAAGCCAAATCTTTCCCCAAGGGAGGTTGACAAAATTTGTCTCTCAATGTACTGAGGTGCTGCCCTTGCCCATCACTATGGATCTCAGAGCCAGCAAAGGTATCAAAGCCCCCACCAAGAACAGAAATGCTGCTGTGAAGCTTCCTGGAAATCTTGTAAAATATGCTCATGTGGGAGTGAGTGGATGCTAGGAAAACTCTGCCCACTGCTGGGTTGCCTGTATGCTGACATTTACAATGAAGATGGAAAACATCCATGAGATGTGCCCTGGAAGACTGGCTTGTTTTCTTCTAAATAATCTAGCATTTGACTTACCAAAAACCCTTGTATTAGATCTATTAAATACCACTGCCTGGGTGTATGGCATTAGAATTCACTATTCTACCAATGGTCCTTTGTCCAGCCATGATTATTTCCCAGAACACCCTGGGGGGCAGGTAGAAACAGAACAGCTCAACCCTCCCAGGCTGGATGGCTCTCTCAACCTCCTCCAACCTCATGCCATGTTCATAAGAATCTGGATAAATGTGACTCCTGAGTAATGAATGCAAAGAGATCAGAGTGCACACGAAGCCTTGAGCTGGATACTAAACATGAAAAAGCTCAGTCCGACAGGATCATTTTCAGACAAGTAATGGCTGAGCAGAACCAAAAAGTTATAATAAAAACTTTGAAGCATGTTAACCATAGTGCCCATTTTGGCTCAACAGTGTTCGTGAGGGTAATGCCACCCACGTGTCCTTGGTTACACACACCCCTGGGTCCCCACAGACACTTCTGTCCGTTCTCCTTCCTTGAGGTCAGAAAGGCTGTGCAGAGCGTTCAGTTTAACTCAGGGGACTGAGTTGGGTGTGGATAGTAATTATGAGACCTTGTATTTATGTCTAGCTATTTCTGGCCTGTAGCTTGTTTACTCTTCCTTCAAGTCCCTCTGAAGAGGTCGGCCAGCCTTATAGATGTGGCTCTGGCCTTCCTGTGACAGCATTCCAGTACTCATCAGCATCTCCTTACCTAGAGGTGGAAACCAGGCAGGGATTTTTCTCCTCACTCTATAGGCCAAGAGACAAGGAGGGCAAATGGTAGGGCTGCCTTCTCCCAGCAAGTCACACAGACACGCCTGAGAATTGCCAGTCATTTCCCAAAGCATAATAGGCTTCCCTCTCCAAGGCCAGCCTCACCAGGGGATCTTGTCACTAAAAGACTATTCAAATTGTCATCTCCGACCTGGATGATCAACTTACAAAAGAAAAAAAAAAGATTTCACAAACACTTATATAGTACTACTGATGTGATAATTGTTGTAAGAACTTTATAAATGTAACTCCTTTAATCCTCATAACCACCCTATATAGTAGGTACTAAATGATCCCTACTTTATAGTTGAGAAAACTGAGGCACAGAGTGGCTGAGATACTTACCCAAGATCGTAGAGTTGGCAGCTGGTAAGGCCAGTATTCAAACACAGTGGGCTACCTCCAGGGTACCTGCTATTAACCACTAAAAAGAAGCTGCCTTGCTCAAATTCATGGGCCCCACGCAGATACTCTGATTCGGGATGTTCCCACATGATTCTGATGACCACCCAGGTTGAGGATCTTTAATTAAGTCAGCTGTTTTCAAATTATGGTGTGCTTATTCATATTCAGATTCCTGGGCCCCGGAAGTTCTGGAATTGGAACCAAGAATCTATAGTTTTAACAAGCTCTTCAGATGATCCTAGTGCAGGTAGTTCACAAAAGGCACTTGTAGAAAATCAGTCATGTCTCCTCACCCCACTCACCTGGGACAAGTAAACAACTGACTAGGGCACCTCACCCAGCCTGCAGAGACGTTCATTCTCTAGTAGAGCAGCCACCCTGGGGGAGGGGGAGCTGGTGGCTGTGTGAGAGCTACTCTGTTCTTTAGCCTTGGTGACAAGGCTGCCTTCAGACTGTGGAGGAGGAGGCGACAAGGGTGGTGGGCGACTGAAGAGAGCTCACCGTCCCTCTACACTTGACGAGCTGCACATCAGAGGGGCACACACAGTTGGTAATGGGAAAGGAAAAAAAAATGGGCAGTCTGGGCCCCTGCCTCCCATTGCCAGAACAATGGTCTCTTCAAATCCCTGGCATCTGAACTGGCAGTCAGCCAGCAGGAAAGAAAAGAGCTCGCTGTCCCTTTAAGGACGCTCTCTCTCCACAAAGGTCAGAAACGCCAGCTCAGCCTGCCCAGTGGCTGCCTTTTTGCCACTTTAGTGCCCTGGGGCCTTGGGCCATGTTCCCCTTCCAGTTGCTTCTCTGGATACCTGCTATCTTTTCAAGAAAACAGAGCACCTGCATGACAACTGCCACTCCAGGCAAGATTCAGTGATTGAGCAGGAACTGCTAATGTGGAGGGAACCCCAGATTTCATTTGCTTTTTAAAACCCTCCTCCCAGGAAATTAGCTCCAAGGAAGCGGGCTTGGGATGGGGGAGCAAAGTCAGAATGATGACTGCAAGAGGAGGGGTAGGAGATCAAAAAGAAAACTGTACAAGGAATAGATGCTCTGGGGAAACATATTTCATCCAGAAAAGGGAGGCTAGTGAATGCTTGATCCAGAAATCACGAAGAGATGAAGAGTAGGGTGCAGAGGACAGAGGAAGAGTAAGTGGGAGGGGAGGTGGGGGGGATGGCAGGAAATACAGGGCAGTGGTTAGCATAAGGGTTTTCTCTGGCAGAATGGGTTCAAATCCTGCTTTTTTATGTAACCTGGGGCACCTTTTCTTACTTCCCTGGCCCGCAGTCTCTCTGTAATATTGGCATACATTGAGAAGCAAATAAGTATTAGAAACTAATAATGTCCATTATTCAGGTCCTAGCCACTCCACCTGGGTCTCATAGCCAGCTCAGGATATGTCCTCAAAGAGCCCAAATCCAAGACCATACCACCGGTTCTAGTAAAGCATCTTGCAAATATGTGCTGTGATGAAAAAGGCCACTCATTTAGAAAACTGGATGAGTTGGTACAAGTCATGATTCTCATGGAAAAACAACTCAAAATTAGTTATCTATACATAATATATGGCATAGGTCAGCCAACATTTTCTGTAAAGGGCCAGATAGTATGTATTTTAGGCTTTGTAGATCATACAGTCTGTCATAACAACTGAACACTGTTGCTGTAGAGTTAGTCATAGACAACATGTAAATGAAAGAATGTGGCTGTCCCAATAAAACTTTATTTACAAAAACAGGCATGTTGAGGCTTGCTGACCCCTGAAATAAAGGATGCCATTAACAGAGGACTTGGTGAATCCTTATGAGAGATGGATAAAAGTTATGGAGGCAGAAGCCTATTTCTTGCTTTTCTACCTTGGGACTATGAGTATTTTATCCAATTATCTGACTTCCAAGAAAAGAGTTTTTGGCTAATGTCAGCCAACTGCAATGACTCCTTTATGTTGGTTTCTTCAGCATCTAATAACCAGAGTTTGCTGGGACACTCTCTGCACTTCAAAGCCTTATTTTTCTTGTTCGTCTGCAATTCTTCTATTCCTTGGGATTCAGAGCTCCCAGGGGGCAGGGTCTCCTGCCTTAGCAAACTTAGAGATGTACTGACTGGCCACCTGGCAAAGGGTCCTCCCCTTCAGCACCCCTCATAGTAAACATGTCCATCTCCCATCCAGCTTCCCCGGAAATAGCAGGCTGTTCTTCATCAGCTTCCTGAACAAACAGGCATCTCAGGTTGAAACTCATGCATATTTGCACTCACTGATTGATTCATTGAAATAGAGGAGCGCCTGCTATGTGCTAGATAAATCTTTGAAAATGCAAACTTTATCCATTTTGAGTAGAGTCGGAGAGAGGCTGCTATGACTGGAGTCCTCTCATGAAATTGCTCAGTTGTATTTACTTCCAGCTCCCTGGTGTTTTTCTACCTGAGAGCACTTCAGAAATAACTCTCTCAACTGTACTAACAACCTTTATTATGACAATTTCTCAATGGCACTAAAAGCAGGAAGGATAAGAAAAACTAAGAATAAGGAAACAGATCAAAAGCAAAGGAGATGGAAAGGGAAGGAAAAAAAAATCACAATTTCAAATTTCAACAAAATACTGCTATTTGCTTATATCATTCTCTCTGCATAAAATGATCTCATTTCACAAATCCACCTTATAAAGTCTCAGCCTTCCTTCAAAGCTCTGCTCTCATGTGTCTTCCCCAGGAACACTTCCCTGATAAATTACCCCAAATTTCAAACTCCAGCATTCCTTGGAATTCTCCAGTATGGCTCACACTTGCTATGCACCTTCTGCATGGTGTGTGAGAGCCCATGGTCTCTGTTTTAACCCTTAGACTGTAACCTTGTCAAAACCCACATCATGACTCTTCCTTCTTCCACATTCCTCATGGCACACTGTCACTGGCAACTGCATTTTGGTGAAGGCCCTGCTTCAGTGGAAGAGCTGCTGCCATCTTCCTGATATCTGACAATAATCCCAGTGCCCTGCTACCACTGTTCACACCGCCATTCATTCATTCATTCATTCGTTCACTTATTCACTCACAAAAAATATGTGGAATGTTCAAGTGTGAAGCAGTGTCTTGCAGACTGTCATATTCTCATTTGCAAATTCATTTAATCCTCAAACCAGCCTGTTGAAGTAGATAATATTAATATGTAACTTGTTCACAATAACAGAGGTGATTTCAAAAGGGATTATGAAACATGTGGGTGACTGATGGGAAGTGGCAGACTATCATCCTCTGGAAAATAAGTACTCATCTGCCTGGGCTGGTGCCCTGTGCTAGGAAAATGGACGTGAATTATCATAATCCCATCAAGTCCAATGATGAAAATTTCACTCATCCGGGTTTTATAAAAGTAGGTACAATTTTATATCAAAATGAATCAATGTGTTAAATTAAAAAAACAATCACAGAAGCACTCAAAGAAAACAGAGGTGAATATTCATACTCCTAAGGTTGGGAAGAACTTTCTATGAATAATACCAAACAGAAACCATAAAGAAAAAGTCACTTGACTTGATCTCATTCAAACAAACAAACGAACAAACTTCTATGTGCCAAAAATCAGCCTGAAGTTAAAAGAAAAAATTTCCAGAGAAAATACTTATAACATGTATGACTAAAGGTTAATATTCTTGTATTAAAGAATCCTGAGCAATGAAAAAGACAAACAGCTCAACAGGAAAGGGGGCAAAAAACAAAAAAGGCAACTCACATAAGTATAAATGAGTACTGAGGAAATTAAAAGGATGTCACCAGTGATCAAAGAAATGCAAATTAATACAACTATGAGATACTTGTTCAATAGCAGATTGGCAAAGACTAAAAAGAATGGTAATACCAAGGCAGGCAAGGACTAGGGGAAGAAACAAACTCTCATAACTTGCTGGTGGGTGTGTAAATCTGAGCAACCCTCCCAGAGGGTAACTTGAAACTATGTATTAAAAGCCGTTGACCTAGAAATCTGGCTTCTAAGTTTTTACCCGAAGAATGTTAGCATGACATTATTTTTAATCTTGAAGAATTAGAAATAACCTAAATGTCAAATGTGAGAACGAATACTTATATATTTGCAATGCTACCCTTAAAAGTAATTACATAAATCAAGTTATTATTATAGAGATCAGATATTATTAAAGAATTTCAGAACAATATATGAAATGAGTCATAAATGTCATCTATCTATATCTTTTTATGTATAATATACATAGAAAAAATAGCTCAAAGGATATAAATCATAATGTCAGTACTGATTATTTCTGAGGAGTGCTATTATGACTAATTTCTTTTTCTTCTGACTTTATATTTTCTAATTTTTCTACAATGCCCAGAAAATATGTTGCCAAAAAAAAAAAATCAAACAAGTCAAAACTTATATTTTTTTCTTTTAAAAGTTCTTTAATTCTGATTTTCAAAAGAGAATAAGTAAAAGAACTTTGAAAAGCAAAAAGGATTATATAAATTAAAGAGGATAATCAATTATCCACCAAATATTTTTTGAGCACCAACTATGTATAAAGCCTGTAGAAAGTATAATAGAAAAAAATTCGAATAACTCTCTACTCTCAGAAAAGATTTAATATGTTATAAGAGACAGAATGACATCCACTCCAAAACAGATGAAATTGAATATGGGACTCCAAGCATAGTGCTCAAAAGATGAAAAAAAAACTAATTAATTCCTATTTGGGCATAAGATAAATCTGAGATGACGACTTCTTTAAGGAGGTGATAGAAAAGCTAAATTCTGAAGGATAGGATATCTACAAGCAGAGAAAGGAGAAGCATAAGCAAAGGAACAGCGAAATCCAAGATTGTGGTAATATGAAAAGGTATGTGACATATCAAAAGAGGACAGGTGTGTCGGGATGGTGGGGACAGTCAGGTTTGTGGAAGGATGGAGTAGACAATAAGGATGGAAAGTCAGGATGGAGCCAGACTGGAGGCCTTCAGTGCCATGCCAAGGTGTCAACTGTATTTTGTAGGCAATGAGGAGCCAAATTCAGTTTTTGAAGATGATTTGGAAATCTGTCCTATAGGACAGCTGAATGAAAAATAGACTTGTGAATTATAAGAAGTGATTAAATTATTCGTTCATAAAAAAGGAATGAAATACTGATACATGCCATGACTCGGGCGAAACTTGAAAACCTTATTCTAAGTGAAAGAAGCCAGTCACGAAATTCTGTATATATATATATATATACACACATATACATATACATACATAATTCAATTCATGAAAGTCCAGAATAGGGAAATATACAGAAACAGAAAGTAGATTAGTAGTTGGGCTGGGAAAGCTGGAGTGGGGGAGGAGGGGTGCTAGCTAAAAGGTACAGAGTTTCTTTCTGAGGTGATGAAAATGTTCTAAAGCTGACTCTGGTGATGGCTGCACATATCTGAGACTATACAAAAACCATTGAACTGTCCGCTTTAAATGAGTTCAGTGTATGGTATATGAATTATATCTCAATAAAGCCGTTTAAAAAAAAAAGAAGAAGAAGACATCAGTCAGGATGCTATTGCAATAGACGAACCAAGACATTTGAAGGTTATGAATTAAGACAGTGGCAGTAGTCATGGGTAGAGGACAATTAGAGACGCTGCAAAGATAAAACTGTGTGGGGAGTGAGAGAGAACAAATAAAAAAGATAGCTCAGAAGTTTCCACTGTGAGTGGCTAGGAGAAGAAAATATGAAGAAATGGTTGGATGAGAAACTAATATAAATATGCTTTTCGCACAGTGAGTTCAAGGAGGTTAGCCCATTCCAGGAAGTGAGGGAACAGAGAGAGGTACAGACCTGGAATTGATAGTCTTAGCAATGGTGGCTAAGAGTCTTTTGTGACTGGTGATAACAATTAATTAGTTTTAGCATGACTGACCTGCTCAAAAGTGATCCTAACTTATGCCTAGAAATATACTTAGAGCAATTTTAGCCATAAAAAAAAATATAGTTAAGATTGCAGCAAGCAAGAAAAGCCAATTCTATAGAGGCACACAGAATACTTAGCATTTAAGAGAGCTCAGTATTTACTGCTCCAAGTACAAGTTTTTGTAAAAAGGAGCACTATCACTGCAGCTATAAATGTAATGGTTTATAAAGATTGCTCAATAGTCGAATGGCAGGGGTGAGCTCCCACGACTGATGGGACTCAAGATAGTTTAAATTTATTTTTTGCTTGTTTATATCAAAGGTGGCAAGACGTATAAATATTTGGTTCAAGAAATCAGAGGATTGAAAAAATAATCATTTGAACATGCCAGAGTCAGTAGATGCAAAATAAATATATTAAAGAGGTACATTTAGACCCAAAAGATGGCTAAAGAAAATAACGTGCAACCAGCAGAGCAGATCCTCTTCAAAAGCCCATGGTACAGTCCCCAAAATTTGCATCCTGAGGTTTGTGCCTCTGAAAACAATGGGGTTTTGCATGTCAAGCCCAAATGCCAGGGGATATAAACTCTGACCATTTGGTAGGGATAAAAAGTTGAGGTCACAGCTGGGAAGCTATTATGAAACAAAGAGGCTCCCAGTCTCAGGAGAAAGGGTCCAAAAAAAGATCTTAACTGAAAGATAAATCTATTTGCATGACAGCAGGAGAGGCATCTGAGTTATCTGTGGAATTTTCCTATACTTTGCAGCATGGTGAGACTCTACCAGGAAGGCAGTCCAGTTCTGGTCCCCCAGGGCCAGGACCAGTTCTTACTCATCTTTGGGTTCCAACCACTTAGCCTAGTGAGTACTCAAGAAATGTTCCTCAAGTAAACAAATGAATACACAAATTAAAGAGAGGGTAGAAGAATACAGTGGGAACTTGAAAATATCAAAAGGTCTCGCTGCACTCCAGAGATCTTTAATCTGAAATCCAAGAGGATCCATAAGAGATAAAATCTGCTGCTCTAATCTCACCTATCATTTTAGCAATGAGGGCGTTAGTGCCTTGCCGCAAGTCACCCATTCATGAGTGGTATAACAAGTTCCAGTTTCCAATTGAGTGACCACACCCACATAGGACAGGAGACAGAAGAGTTCCAGCAATGAAACTAAAACATAGGCTAACTTGAAAGGTAAAACTCGGTGACAGTGGCCTAGAGATAATGATCAGCATTCTCTGTATCTATCTAGGGCTTGAGAAACAATAGATTTTAAGTGTGTGGAAAGCAAGGACCATGCTCACTTTGAACAATGCCAAACACGAAACAATAAAGATTGTAACAGTAGCTTAACATTTGTAAGGTGGTTACAATGTGCCAGGCCTCTCCTTAAGTGCATTAACAGGAATTATGTCATTTGATCTTCCCAATCCTGACAACAGGTAAGTGTGATTAGCACCATTTTAGAGATGAGAAAATCAAGGATTGGGGAGAGTAAGCAACTTGCCTAGAGTCATACAACTGGAAAGCAGCAGAATCATCTGCACTGTCCAACACATAGCTAACGAGAAGGAGAGCCACATAATAGAGCTGCCATTTTTGCCAGTGTCAGAACAAAGAAGATCTGGCTGTAAAGTATGAGCCACCTCCCCTGGTAGAACAGTACCCATCCCAGACTCAGGAACCCAGTCAGTGCTCAGTTCCCAAGATGTGTATTTTGGGGCAGCTTGTCTTCCCAGCCTTTGAATAGCTTCATAAATCTTATGAAACAAAACAAAACAAAACAAAAAACAACTGAAGAGCTCTCAAACGTTTAGGTAATGTTCTAATGTTTAACTGAATGGTGAACAGACAATTAATTACAGCTGACTCTTGAACAACACTGTGGTTAGGGATGCAGGCCTCCCCACATATCAAAAATCCACATGTAACTTTTGACTGCCTCAAAACTTAGCTATTAGCCTACTCCTGATTGGAAGCTTTACAGATAATGTAGTCAATAACCACGTATTTTATATGTTATATTATACACTGTATAAATAAAGTAAGCTAGAGAAAGGAAATGTTATTAAAATCATAAGGAAAATACATTTACAGTATTTACTGAGAAAAATCCACATAAGTGGGCCTGCACAGTTCAAACTCATTTTGTTCAAGGGCCAACTATATTTCTCTAAGCTGTACAGATATATTATAAACTTCTGTATACATGATATGTTTCACAAATTTTTAAAAAATTGTCTAAATAAGCTCTGACCTAACTCTGAAGTGACAGCCATCAGATCAGTGATGACTGGGGTCCTGGCTCACCACAGGGGTGAGTACGCTAGGAAAAATTACTCTACTGTATGATCAACTGATAAAGAAAGCACCACCAGCCAGAAAGACTGTCCCACCTTCCTTGGCTAACCTTTTCTAAATTGTGAAGTTTTAAAGCTCCAGATTTCTACCACATAAGCACTCTTTTCTCACTTATTCAAGGACTAGCATAGAGAGGTGAAGAGTACAGGCTTTGGCGCTAGACATCTTCAGTTTTATCCCGATTCTGCCACTTACCATGCGGTTGTAGGCTTGCTATTTAAACATCTTTGAGACTCAATTTCCTTACCTGTAAAAGGGATAAATACACCTTTCTTATAGGATTGTGTGAGGGTTGTTATGAAACTTTAAAAACCAAAACAAAAAAACATACACACACTCATAGGATCGTTGTTATTATAATTTCTAACACTATTCTTTACACAAACTATGCAATCACTCCAGTTCTTGGCCCCAGAGCATCTTGCCCAGGACTTAGGAACTATATCTTCCAGTTCTTTGGTTAGTTACCTTGAGCTTGAGGGCTTCTAACAGCTGAGTATAGCAGGTCCACTATTCTCTGCCTCACTTTTGAGGCTGTCTTGTACGTGAGCCTGTCCTGGCACTTAAACTTCTACCTCAACCCCCAGACACCCTTCTGTTCTGATCAGGCTGCTCAGTGCTCTGTCCCTTCTACCAGGACCTCATTCTGGGTTCTGTGGCCCAGTTCTTGTTTCTTTCCTGCCTGAGACCCACTCGACTCTTAAATTAAATCTCAGTGGCCTCCCTCCTTCAAGGATCAACTCACACCCCACCTCCCCCATTCAGTCCTTCCCCCATTTATTTTGCCCATCACTGCTCTCTCCCTTTCTCTGTTTTTGCACATCTTTGACAGTTATAATTCCTATCATTAAATGTCTTCATAAGTTACCACAGGATATTTCTCTAACTTTTCATGGGTATTAGTTTTCTTTCTTCTCATAGGCAAAGACCTGTCTTCCAATTGCTTTGTCAACTGTGGTGATTAAAAGCATGGACTCTGGAGTTAGACTGCCAGATCCAACACTTTTGTGTTCTGTGACCTTAGGACTATTACTTAACCTCTCTGTACCTTAGTTTAATGACTTATAAAATCTATATAACAGTAGTACATAGCTCAAAAAAAAAAATCCTGCTGAGTTAATATATAAAAAACATTTAAAATAAGACAATAGTAAGTTATTATGTATTAGCTACAGTTATTAAGTATAACTATAATAGTGACTATAACAAGACTGCTAGCTAAAAAGTATCCAGTAAAAACTCATCACTTTGTGGCACTTTCGAGGTATTCACCTAAACTAGGGGGCAGTAAAGTTCTGTAAAGTGCCAGAAAATAATATTTCAGTTTTGTAGGCCACAACTCTGTCACTACTACTCAGCTCTGACGCTGTAGCATGAAAGCAGCCATAGACAATGTGGAAACAAATGAGCATGGCTGCATTCCAATAAAACTTTATTTATGGATACTGAAATCTGAATTTCATACAGTTTTCACATGTCTTGAAATATTACTCTTCTCTTGATTTTTTTTAACCACTTAAACATGTAAACAATCATTCTTAGCTTGCAAGCTCCACAAAAACAGGCAGCAGGCTGAGTTTGGCCCACATCTGTGGTATGTTGACCCCTGGTCTAAATCACACAAGGTCCTCCAAGACGTCTCAAACTAAGGGCTTTGTTCCATAGGCAGTAAGAAAATGTTGTCCAGTTTTAAGAAGGGGAGTGAGCCCATGCCCGCACTTCCAGAAAAGCAGCTATCGTGGGCATGACAGGTGCTCAATAGTATTTCCAGTCCTCTCCTCCTGCCACTTAGAAGCCTGTGTTTCTCAGCTTTCCTGCAGTCAGGCAGTGCCACCTGATTAGTCTGGCTAATGCGCTGAAAGGGTGATGACCCTGAAGTTGCTTCCAAGGCAAGCAGTGAAGAGCCATGTTCTCCACCCCTCCATCGTGACTGTGGAGGAGGTGCCAGAAAATTCAACAACCTGGACCACAAGGAGGATGGCTTCTGTGGAGAGTTTTCCAGAGCCTCGCAGAGATTTGGAGTGGGAAAAGACTAACTTATAGTGAGTTAAGCTACTGAGGTCGCAGGTGGGTATGGGGTGGTGGTTGTTATCACTGCATAACTTAGCCTATCCAATCTAATTCAACATCTTTCTGCAAACATAAACCAAAGAACAGCATTAAGGATAAGTAAACAAAGACATCTAGCAATATCTAGTTTATCACATCCTTTCACCTTAACAACTCGTTTAGGAAACAAATGTCCGGACTTCTGGACAATTTAGCAAGAGATCAGAAGCATTCTTCTACAAGGTCTGTCTGGAGAAACCCTAAATAATCTCTTCCAACTATAAAATTCAATGACAATAGGTCTCCTAATGACCAAGAGAAAATGTTTCTAGCCAGCAGCAAAGAACCTCAAGTACACATGATCTGATTTGTTGGATACAATCTCTGCCATCCAGAAGCTTACATTCCAACAGAGTAAATCCCTTTCTTCTTAAAGTAATAATGATGACTACGACAACAATAACAACAACAAACAACAGAAAAGTAAGTAATGTTTACCACTGCTTATGTCAAGCCAGGTGTAGTTTCCTAAAGTAGAAACCTGGGTAAAAGGTGGGAAAGGCCTATCCTTTTAAGAAATCTGTAGTCAGAATTTTCAGTCATTACCCTGAACTGTCCTGATCACTCAAGGAATTTAAATGCTTAGATGACCAGCACTCAGTGCCCTGGATTTATTAGACCGTGGGAAAACTCAATTCTCATCCCAACAAATAATAAAGTAAACCTCATGTGTTAGCAAGTCTTAGAGTGTTATTTAGCAAGAGTGTATTCCACTGGGGGATATTTGTAAATGAATACTTAATATTTTCAAATAAAGGTTTATTTTAGTGTCTCCTGCTTGTTAAAGAAGTGCACCAACAATCCATGTTACAGGTGACTGGTTCTATCAGGACTGTGGCCATGAGTAAAAAGGAAGCTGAGAAACCAACTAATCTGCTCAGCACTGTTATTTAATCCCACTATTAAAACAGCTACTGCACCAGGCAAACAGAAGTCACCTACAAGTCCACGCAGCAGGTCAAAAAGTGGTTACAAGATTCAGATTCAGAGGTGGCTGAGCTACTGAATATCAAGCCACTGAGAGACCCCCAACCGTCACTGCAGCTCACCTCTGCTAAACATTTGAACAGCTGGGAAGCTTGGCTCTAAAGAAGGTATGCAGAGGCCATATCCAGAACTTCTTCCTCCTCTAGAATAAACTTTCACAGAAAGAACCTTGAAAGATAAATATATGTCCTGATCTTAACACTTTAGAGACAGAAATTCCAAACTTTTTCCTTATGTCTAATTTAAGTTCTCCCTGCTACAATTTAACCCACTTCCCTTTCATGAAGAAGGAACAGCGATCCATTTGTTAACAAATTTGAAGAAAAAAATACACTGGACAATTGTCTTTTAGTATCAAATAAAATATGGCTGACTATTAATCTCCAAGAAATATAGAGGAGTACAAAAATGAATTTCTGTCCCAGTTACCTGGTAAGAACGTAAATGAGTAGGTTCTCTCACAGAACACTCATATTCCTAATAAACAGTGTGGAAGTAGCATGATTGCTCCCCTCATCCACTCAAGCACAAAGAGACACTTCAAATTTCTCTCATCTGTGGACCAAGATCTGGCCACAGAATTGCTTCCTCTGCTTTGTGTCAAGAGCTATACTCTCTATTTTTTCACAGAATTAAATTCTTCCAGCACACTGACTTTCCTGAAGGTCTGTCAGAGTCTCCAGGCTCTGTAGAGACTGCATCACCAACCCCAACAGATAGGAGGACCAGGAACATGAGGACAGAGAATCAAGACAGATGTCGCCATAGTCTGCCAAGTCCTGTGGGGACTAAAACAATCTGTACAGGAAGCAGGCCCATGAAACTGGAGACCTTCTTGGTGTTTGAGGTTCTGAAGCTCTATAGGAATTAGGAACATCTTTGTATCACACATACATACAAAAGACATTTACCATGTAGAAGCTAAGAAGGACTAGTGAACTGTCCTTTAAAAAAGTTACTTGTTTTCCAAACTGCATGGGTCCCACAGCTCTGTTTGGAACAGCCCTATTATTTGCATGTGCTAACTCCTCTCTCAATCTCCACCACTGCCCGTACCTTGCTCACCAAGTTATCAGGAGACGGAATCACAGAATCATCTTTGAGAGAACCTAAAGCCCCTGCCTTAATGAGGGGTAGGTTGAATTGGGGGGAAGATTTCGACCTCACAATCCAGCCACTTGTGAATCACAGACACAGATCTTGACCATCTTCATTGAAAAGCATCCCATGATAACTTCTTTAACTCCATGAGGTATGTTGTTAGTGCTAGGGTGTTGTGATAACTTTGTAACTCCATGAGGTGTGGTGTTAGTGCTAGGCTGGTACACTTACCTAACACTGTCCCACCTTCCAACTCCCACTCAAGTGCCAGTTACTCCAAGAAGCTTCTCTGCTACCCCAGCTGAAAGGAATTCCAGTCTCCTCTGAATTTCCAGAGTACCTCCTGTTCATTGCCTGTATCTGTCCCTTAGCATTTGCTGACTTGTTTTAGGGTGTGTGTGTGTGTGTGTGTGTGTGTGTGTAGGACGGGTCTCATTCTTTCTGTGAGGCTACCAGTCCTTAGAAGTCAGAGGCAATGTACTTCTGTAGAATGAAGGGTTGGTTGAATAACAAATGTATAGACCTTGACCCTGCTCTCTAGGAAAGCAGGTCTAACACAGACACACTTTGCTGTTGCTGTGGAAGTAGCAAAACTGAAATAATGGTCAAGTAACAAGAGTTTGCACCTTGGCCTTTTCACTAATTAGTTGCACAAATTCAGTTAAAACCCTTTACCACTCTGTACTTTAGTTTTCCGAGCTCTCACATGCAGATACTAGCAGCTTCATGTGATTATAGTAAGGATGGAATGAGATAATGCATTTCCATACATTTTTTTAAAGTCTTAACTAACCAAACATAAGACAAAGACGGAAAAAAGCCAATCTATAGAATGATGTTACATACAGAGGAAAGTGCCCTGTAGAAGAGCAACCAAGTTCAAGTGAATCACTGGGGAAATTACCTGCAAATCCAAAGCCTGATTCTTACCTGTATGCCCTCAAGCAAGTTACTTAACCTCTTTGTGTCTCAGTTTCCATGCTCTGTAAAATGGGGATCTTAATCACAATGCTGTAGGCAGTATGTGACTTAACACGTGTAAAGTGCTCGATATGGTGCCTGGCACACAGTAAGCACCCAATAAATATCAATTGCCATTATAACTGTTATTATCAGCATTATCATTTTTTATATCACTAACATGGAAGGCATTCTGGAAATGTTTCCAGAAATAATTCAAACATTAGAAAGTTAATTAGTTCCATCCTCTTCTATATGCAGACAATGTTGCTATCCAGAACAAGGTAGCCAATATATTTGGTCATCTTGTTTCTACCAAGTCTCCCTGTTGGGAGAGTGGAGAGTACTGGCCTAGGATTTCAAGCCCAAATGTCCACAGCACAACTACTAAGTATATCACAGGATCTAACAGTATCCAAGCAGACATAACTAAAATTTCTCCATCTTTGTAACATTTTATTTGGCTGAAAAAGGTAAAGTTACTCCAAATACAATTCCCACGTTAACACTGCTCTCCTGTTGAAATGCATCAAGAGATACTCAAGACAGATTTTTAAAGGCAAATATCTTTGCATGACCCTGAGAAACCAGCTGGGGCTGAGTAGAGAAGCACTCTGTGTTAAAGTGATGTCTCATCCTAAATGACAGCCAAGCACCCCTCAGTCCAACCCTGACTGTGCCAACAGCAAGAGCATAAAGGGACGCTGAGTGACTTCTGATGATGAGGACAGTGGCTCTCCCAGCAGCATCTGGGCTCTCCTTGGAGGCCTCAGCCAAGTCACAGGCCCAGCTCTGTTCTGCTGAGGAATAAAGGAGCAGCTCAGATGCTGACCAGATCTAGACAACAGACTCTGCCAACGTCCTCCAACTCAAGAACAAGGAACCTGGCCCCAAGAAAGCAAGGGCAGGAATAGCACTGTAGTACCTCTAACCGCCTTTCTCAAACTCAGAGGAGGGCCTTCAGCACAAGAGCTAAAAATGGGAGAGGGAGAGATCAAAATCTGAGAAGAAACTACAGGCTGGTCACTGATGCTTACCACTATTCCAGGCCTCAGTTTTCAAGAGCGAAGCTTGCAGGAACTAAGCTCCTCCCTTTCCCTTCTGCAAAGTACCTCTTCAAGACCCACTGAAGGACCCTCCTGCCTAAAGGAAGAGAGCTAGTGGAGTAGACTAATTCTGTCACAATTTAACCTAGGGTAGAAGTTTATGGAAAGCCAGATGTAGTCTACAGCCAGGCTGGAACTCCATGCATTAAACTGCTCTATACCTACTACCTCTGACTCTGAAAATCAAGCTCTAACCCAGAGAGATGACACTACCACCACCCTGTTGTGGACTGTTGGCTTCAAGAAAGGCAAGATGCATCCCCGCAGGAAGCTCTTTCAGTCTCTTTCTCCTCCTCCCACCCTCAACCTCCTTCAAGGAGAAAAAGCTCCATTCCCAGCCCCAGGAGCCTTTCTTCTCTGAGCTGCACAAACTTCCCTGCAGGGAGTGCTACGTCCCTGGTATGACAAAGTTTTCCAAGCAAAATCTCTTTTCTCAACCAGAGAAAAAGCCAATTCACCCACCTATCCAATTCAAAGGAGAAGAGAGAGGAGAGTAAAGGTTTTACTTTTAAAATGGAAGATAAATATATTCTGACTACTTCTGTGGCTACAATATAGCTACCCTGTACCTCAAGCACGAGGTGACTTTATTATTCCAACATTAAGCCCAGGAAGGGGCATTTGCACAGCTGCAAAGTGTGCGCATGGGGTGGGCGTGTAGGTGGGGGCGGTCCGTTCTCCTCCGGGCACCAGGCATGCTGGACATTGGAGCCTGGCCCTTCAAGAATCTCTCCTCAGAGAGAAACCTCTAAGGAGTCTGTGGGGGTGAAGGTGCCCTACAGATAAGGGTGAGAATGGCCCCTCTGTCAGGGTAGGAAGAGGAGGACTGCACCAGTCCTCGTCTGGTGCAGATGCACAGGACCTCGTAAAAGAGATCTTTCTTTATCAAGTTCCCTCAGTGGACACCACCCCTAGCCTCCTCAAAGTTAGAGACTCTTTTCAGCTGCAGTTTGATTCTCTCTGCAGCCCCCCAACTTCCACAAAACCCAGGAGATGCTGGCAGAAAGTCCTGCATCAGTGCAGAAGCTGGAGTAAGCCAGAGGGCAACCCAACTTTGTAGAGTGTGTGGCCCCCATCTTAACCCTTTGATAGCCATCTAGGGAGAGTCTGAAGGAGACTCTCTTGAGGATGTGGAGGTGCTGGGGGGTGGGGAACACAGGGTTGAAGACAACAGAAGAGGAAGGTATCTTATTCCTCCTCTACTTACCAGGAAAGCTTGAATCCTTTCATTAGTACAGTCACGATAATCCACTGACCGTGTCCTTGGCATCCCTGTTACAGCTCCGGAGGTCCCAGGACATATTTGAAAAGATGACGAAGTCCCAAAAGAACAGAATCCCATGTAATGTGACTTGAACACAGAGAGAAAGAGAGAGAGAGAGAGAGAAAAGAGAGAGAACGAGCCAGAAGAACTGCTGCTGCTGCTTTCCCTTCTTCCCTCTTTCCCAGCCGAAAGCTGGGCTCGGAGGCCAAGGACAGCTTCTGCAAATCCAGCCAGGGGCTGGAGCTGCCTGCCCGAACTGCTGCTGCCACTGCCAGATTCTGATGAAGATGGGTAATGCTGGCAAGGCTGCAAAAGAGCCCTGGAGTTGCTGTCAACAGGCAAGCTGGCCAGCCACCCACCCACCCTCACCTTTTGCCGGCTCAGAGAACCCAAGGCGAGCCCAGGGGGAGAGCAAAATCCTAGCAGAAGCTGTACCTCTCTTCCCCCAGGCGGCAGCTCCCGCAGCTCCATGTAATCTCCTAATCAATGCAGTACCCAAGCAAAGCACTGCCAGCCACTTCCGCCCATTTAAAGATACAGCACATGTTTTGTCCCAGGATGGGACAGAAAGTCAGGGAGAGGGTAAGTGAGCAATGCGGTGCCTGAGAAGGAAGAAGAAAGGGGCATAAGTTGCCGAAGATGAGCACTTCCATGGGCATCCACCAATGAGTTAAAATGCCCCACCCTGGGCAGGAAGGGAGCCTTGTCCCAGGCGCTCCGCAAACCTGGAGAATCCAAAGCTGAGCAGACCAGAACAGCTGGGTGGTGCATGCCTAGGTGTTGGAAGGCAGGCAAGCTGCACGGGACCACCTTAAATAGAATCCTCACTCTTTCTCCACCAGGCCAGGTGAGGCAGCGCCGCCACTGTGATCCAGAGCAGTTCACAGAATTCAACACACAGCTCTCTTCCCTGCTGGGGAAACTGCCTTGCAGACTTCTGGGGGTGTGATGAGGCAGCAATTTATGGTGGCAACCCCAGTCACCTTGGGCCAGGAATTCTTTCAAAGTGGCCACAAAAGCCTGATGTGGTATTTAAACAATATTTTATCACCAGTACAGGGCTCCAAGAAGATGCGGACCAGGCACAACACCAAGAAAGGAGGGACAGTTTCAACTTCAACTCAAACATACAATTCACGGGAAAGGGGGAAAAGGCTCCTTTTAAAATACTCTCGGTTGAGACATACCCAGAAGCCACAGGCAGAATGGCCCAGTGGCTGACTGTATAGTCTCTGGAACCCGCTGGCTGGTGTTCGAATCCTGGCTCTGCCACTTCCTCACCGAGAGACACTGAGCAGGTTGAGGCCCAGGAAGGAGTTCCAGCCTCAACAACTTGCCTGGCTGTGCGACTGCTTTTGTCTGTCCTCCCCTAAATTACTGACTATCTGAGTCAGTAATGCAGATGGGTGAGAAGGAACAAAGAGGAGATTGATCATGAAATAGCAACCTTCAACTGAACCATAATAAGCCTTTACCCTGTAACTTGCCCCAAGTTACATGACATCCACATGTGTTACATGCACGTCATCCATACTCCACCCTCTAAAGGTATACTCTTAAGAAAAACTGGAGCACAGGTTCCCATTGGTAATGCTAATTGCACTCATTGTACTTGTAATTCCTTGTTTATTATCGGCCTTCATCTTTTTAGACGGTAAACTCCATGAAGGCAGAGACCACGTGTCTAGTTCAGCTCCATCTCCCTGCCGACGAGGAGGGATACTATAAGAAAGCGTTTAATTGGAGTGACCTTATTCAAGCCTAATTAAAACACTGCAGCCTCTCTCCAGTGTCCAGGTGGTCAAGCAGAAATACTATTTAAGGTGCCCTGAGCTTTCAGAGATGTACCTCCAAAGCAGCTCTGGGCTACAAAATTTCCCCCCACCCAGAGCCCCACACCAGAAATCACTGAAATACTTTCAAGACTTCTGAACACATCTGTAATTATGTTTTTAAAGCTCCTTGAGCCTGTACCCATGGCATACTTCCAGCACATAAATTGTAGAGATGCAATAAAATCCAGAAATGCATTGAATTCTCCTTTATGACCTACTACATACCAGGTCATGTGATCCAGTCCTTAGATAAATGTCACTTAGAGTACTCCAGGTAGATAATAATATTCTCATCTTGCCCTACCAACAGCTCTGATCACAGGTAACACATAAAACCTGGATCAGAGCTTTCCAAGTATTATATCAGAAACACATTACTGTAAATGTTAAAAGTTTTTAGCTTTTATTCTTTACCTGTTAAAAAAAAATAAACTGTTTTTTGCAACTATTAGTAAGAATTTATTGATAGCTTATTATGTCAGGCATCATGCTAAGCAGTTTACATGTATTACCTCATTTAATCCATACCTCCGTATTATAAAGTAGTAACTATCATGATTTGCCAGGTGATGCAGCTGAAAACTAAAGTGTGCAGTGTCTTGATTTGCCTATTGCCAAACAGCCAGCAAGCTGCAGTCTTGGGATTTGGATGCAAGCTTGTCCAACTCCAAACCCCATCTCTTAATCACTATGTATGCTTAAAAAAAAAAAATCTTCTCTGCCAGACAGGCGGATTTATAAGGGCTCACATGCTCCCAGGACAAAAAGAATCCAGGCGACAGGTAAAAAGAGACTAAATCAAGCCAGCTTTTTCTTCCATTATGAGTTAGCTGGCTTAAGTGTCAGTGTGTGTGATGTGAGGAACACGAAAAGGGAAGTTAAAAGAAGAACCAAGGTGGATGGGAGAAAATCATTTTCCTCGAACTCTCCTTGACACTTTCTTGGTTCTGAATCCAGGGCTTTTCACACAGCTCTGGAATCTGGCTCCATTTTTGTAGTCTGTAAAGAAAATCTCAAAATATAATCCAAACGTGCCTTTTAAAGACCATGGGATCACATTTTCCCTGAAGTAAATTAAAGAGTAAGATAAAGCAAAATGAAGAAGCATTCCTCATTTAATGTATTTCTCCTCTTTTAACTTCTCATAGAGGGCGGTCTGTTTTATATGGTTTAAGAGTTTCCTGACGGGTAAACTGTCAACACTGACATGATTCTAGATTATCTGGGGGTAGATATAAATTAATGATAGGGCAGGTGTATTCAACTCTCCTGCTTCTGCTTGACTCTGCAATCTGGCTTCTCTTTGATACACATATTCTAGGAAGGGTAATAATTTTTTAGAAAAAAATAATATCTGAAGTCTTCCATTTCTGGCAATATGGCAGACTAGACATCCTGATGGACTAGACAAACCTTCCTGCTAAAAACAACTAGAAATGCTGGATAAAACATTCAAAAAGAAAAAAAAAAGAAATTATTTTAAAATGTTTGATGAGCTATCAAAATACTAACTAAATAAGGAATATTTGGAGGTCACAAATTAATGAGGGCAGAAACCCAAAAAATTAAGAAAAAGCCTTGTCGATGCAATTTCTAGAGAGGACATTTACAGAACTGTGACACTAGGCTTTGTTTTTCATGGCCTAACAGAACACAGTGGGAAAGCAACAACTACAGAAGCCCACTAATTTGAGAGGTATAAAAAGAGAGCTCCTCACAAAGTAGGCCCTGCTGGTTACACTCTCACCCTAAGAATGAACTTAAAAGAAACTCACAAATGCTGCAGAAAAGCTAAAAGGAAAACTGCCTGTTTTAAACATTGGCCATGATTGAAGGAGGAAAAACAATCTCCCCGGATGAATCATGATTACAAACCAATTCTCACACAGATCATTGCCTCATGATTTACCAATTTACAAAAAATAATAAATTCAACATAGTAAAATTAAGAACATCTGATCATCAAAACTGATCATACAGAGAAAAGATAAAGCTTTTCTAAGAGAAGATATTTGTAACATATGTAATTGAAAAAGGAATTGTTCATGGAATTTATTTTAAAAATTCTACAAATCAATAAGAAGAAGAAAGAAAATTAGAAAAATAGACAACTGATTTGAATATACAATTTCAGAAGGGAAAATGATCAATAAATATATAAAAAGATGCTTAACCTCATTAGTGCTAGCGAAAGTGGAAATCTAAACTCCAATAAGATGCTATCTCATACCCATCTCATTGGCAAAAAATTTAAAGCCTTAGAATCGAGGTTGGAAAGGAGCTAGTGGAACTACCTAAGAAACTATTTGATGTTATGTAGTTAAGTTTAAGAAATGTATCCCCTAACACCTACTAGGTTCTTCCCCAATGACTGCAAATCAATGAGGAATGCATACAGTATGATTCTATGCATATACAGCTATAGAACAAATACATAAAACAATAGATATTTTATATCCGCACAGAATATTCAGATATTCTATATCTTTACAGATAGATACAGTAGTCCCTCCTTATCCTCAGTTTTGCTTTCTGAGGTTTCTGTCACCTTGGGTCAACTGTGGTCCAAAAATATTAAATGGAAAATTCCAGAAATAAAACAATTCAAAGTTTTAAATTGCTCGCCATTCTGAGTAGCACGATGAAATCTTGCACCATCCCGCTCCACCTGCCCAGGACATGAATCATCCATTTGTCCAGCATATTCACACTGTATATGGTACCCACCCATTAGTCACTTAATATTAGATTGACTATCACAGTATTGTGGTATTTGTGTTTAAGTAAACCCTTATTTTACTTATTAATGGCCCCAAAGCACAAGAGTAGTGATGCTGGCAATTCGGATATGCCAGCAAGAAGCCATAAAAATGAAGATATGTGTGTGTAGAAAAAACAGTATATATAGGGTATGGTATTATTTGCAGTTTCAGGCATCCACTGGGGGGTCTTAGAATATATCACAACCAGATAAGGGGGGACTACTGTATGCTTCATTTATAAAATGAAAAATCAAGGAAATGACAAACTTGACATTCAGAAAGGAGGTCATCTTTGAAGGGTGGGGAAATATGGGGTCAGCAGGATAGTATACTTCTTTTAGTATACTTTACACACAGCTAATGTTTTATAAATAATCTTTGTATCTATTTGGCATTTAGCAGAAATAATTTTAAAGTAAATATAGTAATTAGAAAAGATCTGACATCTAATTTATTTTGGGGGGATGGGGATTGTGAGCAGACTTGATGAAAGGGCATGATGGTGATGGGGGAAGGATCGTTGTTTATACAATAGTTTGTGTTATCTGCTTCAAAAATCTAAGTTAAAAAAACTGGCCTTCCCAAGCTCACAGGTATTCAAAAGTTTGTTGTGTATATAAGGTTTAACTTAAGTTTGGTTGGTATGGCTCCTGTTAACAATGGTTTCTTCCCGTTAACAATGGGTTCTTCCAAACCTCACTGGGTTTTGAATGAAGGTTGGGAAAAGTTCTCTTTTGATTTAGCTGTTTTGGCTCTCTCTTGGCCTTCTACAAGCCTAAAGGTCTCATCCACCCTGGTGCTGTTTCTTTCCTAATCGAACAAAAACACAATTGGTGTTTTTGCCTCATCCATAGTATGGATTAGAATAATGAGAAAGGTCTTTCAACCAGAGCAAACTGCTGATGACCTTGTAAACAGATACCCTGGATTCCCAATGCCCTGGCTAAGGGGAGTCTGGAAGCTGTGAACCCACAGAAGAATCCAGCCCTCCTGATTCCCACCTCTTCATTGGTGGCTCTTTCCACCACCAGAAGCTCAAGCCGCCTTGCGACCTTGGGAAATCACTGGGAATATATCTGGAGCAGAAAATAGCCAGATGAAGTGATCTCTGAGGCTCTCCTTCTATCTCAAGTTCTTGGATCTCATGCTGCTCTCCCTTTGCCACTTCTCCAGAGGAGGGCAGAGCTGTAGTACCAGGCATTGCTGCAGGCCTCCAGGAGCTGGCAAACTGGGCCAGAGCAGTGCTGCAGTCACACGTTGGGGAATCAAAGCTCCAAGCTCAGGCAGGGGAGTCGTCAGGCGCTGAGAGTGTTATATTTAAGGAGCATTTTGGAGGTCAGGAAGCTAGAGAGGAGCAGCAGGGGAGGGAGTAGCCTCTTAAACACTCCATTTCAACAATAAGCCTCCTCCTCCTCATCCTCCAGCCAGAATCCTTTTCCAAATTCCCAATTACAGTCAGCAGAGTTTGTTTGAGGGGACACAGATGGCCAGAGCTATTCCTAATCAGGTGCTCCCATCACTTCCCTGTCTCCCCTTTGCCCCCCTCGACACTCTCCTCTCCCCACCCTCTGCCACTGTTAGTCACTGGCGCTAGGGTGACAGTGTGGAATGCAGGCATTGGCCTTGCCTTCTGGTCCGTTCATCTGTGTCAGCTCCCAGCTGGGAGCATCCAGAGCCCGGCTTTCCTCTCCTACTGTTGGGACCTGTGCACATCCCTGCCTTCCAGCCCCACTGGTACACTGCTGGGAGGAGAGGGATGCGGAGGGGTGGCACAGGTCTTGGAGTGGCAGAGGTTGAGAAGCTCGTGTGGAAATCAAACAGGATGCTGTTCATTTCAAGAATGCTTCCTCCTGCCTCTATGACCCCAGGGATTTACTCAGGGTGCAGGAGTCAATAAAAATAGATAGATTTACCTCCCCCACCCTTCTTTGCCCCTCCTTCACAATCTGCTAATCCAGAAAGTTCCTTCAGGCAAGGAACAGCATGGGCAAGGTCAAAGCCAAGCTCCAGTAGGTTTTTCATCCCACCCCCAGGCACTTCATCCACACAGGTCGAAGGTGGCCAGGGGCTTCCACAGATGGATGTCTATTCTCTCTAGGTTTTAAAGTGTTCTCCCATATGTTATGTCATGTGATTTTTACAACAATTTGGTGAGGTATTATTAAACCACATTTAATAGAGAAAGAAACTGGGGCTGACTGCTAGTAGCTGCTCCCAGCCACGAGATAAGGTGGGGGTTGGTAAAAAGAGGAAAAGCTCAAAGGTAAAGCCCTATGCCTGGGTACCACGAAGCTCCTAATCTCACTCTGTCCTGGAACCTCTCCAGGCCGGGATGGAATTACCTCCCTTGATCACTTCAGCGCAGAAGCCAGCTAAGCTACCTCTCTCTTTGTTGAAGGAAGTCTGGACATCCCTTCTCCATGGATACTTTCTGGCTTGAAAAAGGAGAGAATGGTTTCCTTGGCCCTGCTCTGCCTGGCAACGAAAATCCCAGAGAGGACACCCTCTCTCTATCCTGCCTTCTCCTCCATTTCCAAAATAACTCCCAGCTTCCTAAACACTTGACTGCCTGACTCAGTGCTGGTTTGTCTCTTTCATTAGTGTGTCCTGGATCACAACTCTTTCTGCTGTAAGAAAGAAGAGAAGCCCCAAGGAGGTAAAAGCTCTTTTGTCAAACATCAGATAAACCCCACCAACCAGGAGAGGGGTATGCGGCCTGATATCACTCATTCTAATTACATGCAGAAGAGAAGAAAACATGTCTCCTGCCAGATGGAGGAAACAAGGCAGATTTCTAATTACCCCCCACTGCTCCTCCTGGTTTATTCTCAGGCACAAATCGGGGTGACTGATGGTGACAGGGACCCAGAAGGGTGCTTATCAACTCAGGCTCTCTCAGGGAGGGAGCACCCCTACCCCAGGCCAGAGACTTCTTGTGTTCCTCCCACCAAACTGACAGTTCTCCTTTCTCAGCTAAGTTACATAGGAGAATTACTGTTAGCAAATGGATGAGCTGTTAACTCATTTTAACAGTGAAAGTCTCCTGGCCAAGGACATGACAAGAATCTATTGTTGGCAGAAAAACTGCTTGCTGCTAGGACAAGCCTAGAAATACTGCATTCTTAACTGACATGGGCCTGACACAAGTCCCGAAGGTGTGTACTGTGGTTTAGCACATGGATTCTAGAAGAAGACTTGAGTTCATATCCATAAATAACATCTGTGTGACCTTGGGCAAGTCATTTCATTTCTCTAAGCCTCAGTTCCATCTATAAAAAGGTGACAATGACAACAACCCATGAGGTTGTTAGGAGTCAATACACAACACATGATATAACATCAAGTAAGTGCCCAGTACATTTAACCATTATTATGATTATTTCCAACCATTGTCCACAGACCCCCACTACTTACTGCAAGAACCACAGGTTCCATTTCTATGCTTCCTGATCTACTTTTTCTCCTTTACCTGAACAACATTTCTAATGTCTCCTATTTTATTAGGGATATTTTTGTAATTTTATTTTGTGATATTTCTGTTAGATCAATGAGCTATTTATTTATCCAATAATAACTACCTTTATTGAGTGCCTAATATGTTCATGACCCAGGCAAATCATGATGCTATTTCAACAATAAATCCAATGTCCTCCCTGATCTCTAGAAGCTTATCGTCTAATACGAATGATATAAGAGAATTAAGTAGTTAAATTAAATAATTTTAACATAAAGTTTGAATCAATGAGTTCTGTAAGAGAGGCACAGATAATCAGAAGGACAGATTACTTCTGTTTTCCAAAATGAACATAGGTTGGTTGGTAATCATTATGCCAATTTTTCAATCATCTAATGAGTAATGGTAAATATTCTCAGCTACCTTATATTATGTCTGTCTGTGATAATTATCGTTTTTTAAATTATTCCAGTCTTAACACAAAAGAGCCAGAAAAAGAATCCAATGTTTGTCATTATCATTTATGGAGATAAGAACTTCCTATTTGCATGACAGGTGTCCAAAAATAGTGCTTTTGGAACGTATTGCTACTATCACTGCCAATAAATACAGGTTTATTTAGATGGAGCAGACTGTATCTAATGGGTTGTATTTTGAAATTTCATTGCCTACCATCAGGGCATTTTCTCATCAGTGTCTTAAGGTTGGGGAAAAAAATTCTCAAAGATAATCCAGGGCCCTATATCTACTATATTCTCTTAACATCACAACAAACGTGATGAGGCTGGCATAAGCAAGAGTAAACCTAAGGAAACCTAAGAGCTCAGGTCCTATCCGTCTTGTGACCAGAGCTCCTCAGTAAAGGTTCCCGTGGTCTCTTCCACACTAAGCCACCAGCTCCCTTCATGGTTCAGGGGCACCCAAGTGCTAATGTGTACCATGATGAAGTTTTTATGTGGCTCATTGGATAGTTAAGAAAAATAAGGGCATTCTAGTAAGTTTCGAAAGTTAAATATACTAAATTTTTAATTTTTGATAACACGTCCTTTTAAATTTTGTGTTAAAATATTCGGTGGTAGTGGTAGTTTTATATTTTAGTTTTTAGTTACCTTTTATAGGTAAAATAAATACCTGGCAATTCTGGGTCAGTCCACCAACTTTTTTCAATTTC
>NW_006492031.1:2822698-2823357 GCF_000325575.1 Pteropus alecto | reverse complement strand
TTGAAGAAGGTCTCAGTCCTATGATCTCATATCCCACCATAAGGAGAGCCTCAGCCTCATAACTGCTTTGAGTCGGGGATCTAAAAAGCGTCTCCAGTAAACTCCCTTGTCTTTAGGTGGTCATCTGAGTCACAGGGGTTCCTAATCTAGCCCTCTCTTTTTTATTTTAACTGAGATATAACTAACATATAACATTATATTGGCTTAGGTGTACAGCACAGTGATTTGATATATGTATACAGTTGGCCCTTGACAACATGGATTTGAACTGCACGAATCCATTTATACACAAATTTTTTTCAATAAATATATACAATACCATAAATGTATTTTCTCTCCCTTATGATTTTCTTAATAACATTTTCTTTTCTCTAGCTTACTTCATTGTAGAATAAAGTACTACAGTATATAATATATATAACACACAAAATATGTGCTCATTAACTGTTCATTGTTATCAGTAAGGTTTCTGGTTAACAGCAGGCTCTTCGGAAGTTAAGTTTTGGGGGGAGTCAAAAGTTGTATGCAGATTTTCAAATGTGTGGGAGCAGGGGAGGTAACATCCTTAAACCCCTTGTTGTTCAAGGGTCGACTACATATTGCAACATGGTCACCACAATAAGTCTAGTCTATACATCTCCATCCCCATACAGTTATTT
>NW_006492031.1:2777583-2822600 GCF_000325575.1 Pteropus alecto | reverse complement strand
ATATATATTTTTTTTCTTTCTTAAGATGACCTAATCTAGTCTTGAATGCTTTTAACAGTGCCTTGGAGATATGCCTGTATCTCCCAAATATATACACAACTATTCCCACTCCTCTAACCTCAGACGCAAATTTCCAATTGTTCCTAAACACTGTCACCTAGACGCCTCATCGGCACCTCGAAGTCATATATGAATATATGAAACTCCTCATTGCCCCTCTACATCTCCTTCTGACTCTGACCTCCTGTGCCTATCTCAATAAATGGCATTACCAATTACCAAGTCACCTAGCCAGACACCTGGAATTCATCCAACACATCTCTCATTTAATTAGGTAGAAAGTCGTGTCAATTCTAGCTCCCTAAATATGACTAGTTTGTTTCCTGCTATCAGTTTTTATCTGTCTTTCTCATCTTTAGGTTTGCGGTTGTATTTACCTCTCTTTTCTGTTTGTTTGCCCATTCACCAAATATTTATTGAACATCTATTATATATACCAACTAGTATGCTAGATGCTAGGGATTTAATGGCTTAAAAAAGAAAAAAAAAAAAAACCAACTCAGTCCTTAAAAAGCTTCTAGTTTAGTGGGGAAAGACAGATACATAAAAAATAAAGTGTCACAGATGGTGCAAAATAAGGAAATTATCAATTATTCATCTACCTTGTAGCCAGAGAGTACTTTTTCAAAAGCAAATCTGATACTTAAAATCCTTCAACTGTTCCCAGCATCTCCATAATCTCAGTACTGTATAAGGTGGTCATGGTACATCAATTCCGGTTTGTGTCTCCAGTTTCATGATCTCCCTCCTGTCTTCCACATGCATCCTATTCTCCACTCATGCCAAACTACTTGTAGTGACCCGGGCTTTGCCACGTTAATGCTGCCCCCTTCTCTTGCCTAGCTACTATTCAGTGAACATCTACGGTGTCTCAGTATTTTACCTAGGTTATCTTATTTAATCCTCACAACAATCCTGTGGGGTCGACAGTATCACCCTCATTCATAAATGAGGAAACAGACTAGGAAAGGCCAAAAAAACTTGCTCAAGTCCACAGAGCCAGAAACTGGCAGTGCCAGGCAGCATTTGAACCCAGATATGTTCAAATGCAAATCATAACTAGAGTACTTCTCTTCTCTTATCCACCTGATAAACTCCTACCCACATTTCAGGACTCAGATCAAACATCACTTCCTTTAGAAAGTCCTCATGCCTGCCCAGGCAATCGGGTCATTCTTTTATGCTTCCCTGATGACTTGAGGTTCTGTTACAACCCTTATTACGTTGTGCCACTCCTCCCCTATTTGTTTACTCATTGGTCTCCCCGCAAGATCCTATGAGCAACTGCTCACAGTGATCATGTGCTATCCATCTAAAACCCCCATATTGGACTCTCTGCTGGCATATAATTGGCATTTAGTAAACATTTGTTGAATAAATGGATTAATGAATGCTTATCAACATCTTTCTCAAGGTTGAAATAGAAACCCTCAGGACATAATTTATCATCTACATATTTTAACACAGTCATGTTAGGACATCAGATAGCTCCAAGTCTGAAACTGCAACCTTAAAAAAAAAAAAAAAAAGTAGCACGCTGGAATGCAGTAACAGCCTCAAAATCCAGACTTCAGGAGATGAAGTCACACTTCTAAAAGCCCTGATCCAAGAAATGAACACAGTCTAAAGAGGCAGTGTTGTCATCAAGAGTGATCATACCTCCAACCAAAAGCTATTTCATTGTGGTACCTGAACCCAGTTCACTGGAGTTTAAGAGAAATACTGGGAACAATATCTTAGAAATAAAAGGGAAAAGGCTAAGGTAAGGAAGATGCATATACATGTATTTAGACATTAAAAAAATGATACCCAAATCATATGTACATTACTTATCAAATCACAGTATGATTTTTTTACTCAACAGTCCCACTGTATTTACATGTTATCAGAGATTCAGTATGTCAGCCATAACACATAGGTTCTCTTTGTACCTCGGCTGCAAAATGCAAACGAGGTCTTTATGGGAGCATCTGGAGCAGTTTAAGGTTCTGGATGTCTGATGAGAGCTATTTTTCTCCCCATAAAAATGCACAGAGATACATAACCCTGCCTATAATTGATAAAGGCTCATGGACACTCTCCTAAAGTCCACCCAAGGACCTTAATTGTTCATGGGCCCACATTGAAAGCATCTTAACTAAACTCTTTCTACAGGGTGTGGGCTAGAAAAGATTTTTAAAAAAGAATCATAGCGCCAGGGTTAAATGTTATCTGTTTCTATGACCAACCAGATTCACTCTGTGGTCAAGGTCCTGAAAGCAAATGCTAGCCTCAGGAATGGTCCAGCTCTGAGCTATGTCTGATTCCATGCCGGATTAGATAATCTGCAATCTGGACTGAGGGAGGCCCAGGGCCAAAGAAACATGAAGCTGTCTCTGCTTCTACCTCCATATGCAAATGCATATATAAACGCACATGTCCCAACTAACTGCAGAATAACTCCCCAACCCCCACCCCCAAACTATTCTTTCCCCAGAGCACTCACTATCACCCCTCTCTGAGTGCCAGTGGGTTGATGATAAACCACTTACAACTGCAAGAACTAGTTAACTAGCAGGTTTTTAAGAGGGTAAACCTGCCGAGAGATTACACTTGACCTCACAGATAGCAGCATTACAGGCAGACAGCACTTGGGACAAATTGTTCTGGATCCAAAAACAATTGCAGATGCCTGCTCCCATGGCTGCTCTGTGCTCTGTCAAGAGGGAACTGCACCTTTGTACCAACCATGCTCAAAGTGGGTACTCAAATGTTTGTGGAAGGAGGGAAAAAAGAGGGGAAGGGGGCAATGAGGTGAGAATGAGGGAGAGTCAAGGAGTCCAGGAGTCTAAGGAGGCCTCTTCTCATTTAGTTTTGCGCTTCCTAGCTCTTTCTGCAAAGAAAACAAAGTGTTTGACAGATCCAAGCTAGTTAAAACAATAGATGCATGTAATTTTCACCAATGTGCAGACTAGGAAATGAAAGTTCAGAGAGGTTAAGTATCTTGGATCAGATCACACAGCATGTGGAAGCAAAAGAAAGGAGCCAAGAACCTAGTTCTGTGATTTCCAGAGATGTGCCCTAACCACTTTAGCACACACTACTGCCCTCAACACCACTGCTGCTTCAGCCCCTACTATCTTAACCTCTCTCCCATACAAACAGAGGGGACCCGACCTGCTCCAAAAGTCTGAGCCTTGTCCAGTCTTCCATCTCTGAGAAAAAGGAGACCAAGCCATCTACCTGGTCAAAAAGGAAGGCCCCCAGACCAAGGGCTGGGATATTCTGGAAGGGCTAAGTCTCTTCTTGTACACAGGGGTTGGAGTTGGGGCTTACAGACATGGCCTCCTTAGATCCCCCATCCACTCCCGGTGGCTCAAGCTCCTTGTTTGGAAAAATGCACAGAAAAACAAATTCTAACTTGCAAGCAATACTCAAGAGATTAGAAACCTATCTCAGGAACGCCCTCTAGCGTGCCTATGGAGTCCACGCAACACAGCACCCTGGCACCATTCCCAAGAGGTACCCAGACCTGTACTTCCATTGGGGCATCTGATGAGTGGTGGGAGGGAACAGCAGCAGCATCTGCCACTCAGAGACAAACTCCTCGCCAATCCCAAGGCCAGCATCTGCTGCAGGATGAGAGGCAGTCTCTGCTCTTAAGACTATCCAGCCCACATTGACCCCACCCATTCCTTATACAACAGGCAGCGGGAAAGAGAACCACCCAGACCCAGAAGGTGAAAAGAAAGTGTGGATATGGCACAAATGGACTAAGACAGCACCACAATGTGGAGAAGAGGCAGAGGAAGAAGAGAGAGAGAATAAAGGAGAGGGATGATTAAAAAGAGACAGGATAAAGAGAAATAAAAAACAAGGCAAAGCTAAGAGAAAGACAGATACATGTCTGCGCAAAGAAAGCTACAGATCACCACACACACACACACACACTCTCTCTCTCTCTCTCTCTCTCTCAGACTTCTAGGCACAGAAAGGTGAGGAGTGTGCTGTGTCAGACCCAGCCCTTCCTCCCTTCTCCTGAAATTGTCATGCTCACAGCACTTCTCTCTGCTCTGACACAGCCCCTGGATGCTCAGGAGTGGTGGGCTAAGGGAGAGGAGGGGAGAGAAAAGTGAACCAAAGGCAGAACTTGCCAAGCGAAGCCACTTACGCACAGTGCGGCCGGCAGCATTTCCATCCTACCTTTGCTGTCGCCACATCAGAAGGCTCCATGATCTCTCCTTGGCCTAAGGAGCAGCAGCGCCATCCAGAGAGAAAAAGCAGAGTCACAAACACCCACCAGAAGAAAAGAAAAAAACCACCCCTATGGAAGGTCAGGGAGAATAAGAGACTTATTTCTACTCTCTGGCCCTCTGTTGGAGGGAGAGGAAAGAGCCTTGGGGTCCCCAGAAAGTCTGGGGGGCCTGCCTGTGTTCCCACAGTTGTCCATATCACGTTGAGTCGGGGGTATCTCCCCTTGCCTGGTACTTCTTCCCAGGAGGCAAGTGTGGGGTTCACTGGAGCGCCCCCTGCTGGGGGACAGCACAGAGACGAAGGCCCTACCCTCCCATCACTCAGCCAAGGGGTCCCCACAGGTCAGGAAGAGGGGAGCATGTGGAAGAGACCAACTGAGCAACTGCGTAGGGTAGCAGGAGAGGAGAAGGATAAGGGCTGATGGGGCAGAGGGTGGGCAGGTGTAAGAACCTTAAAAAGAAGGTACAGGTACTCAAATGGAAGCAGAAAGTGCTATGCAAGGAGGTGTCAGAGCCATAAAGCTGGAGCCCAGCACAGCAAGGTGGAGGATGCAGAGGGAGAGGAATTCGCCACTCACCTTGCAATAACATTCAGACTGACTGAGGCCTACACAGGAGCCAGGAGCGGGCGGCTCACACCCCCCACTCCACTCCCAGGGACTCAGCCTCTGTCTAAAGGTACATGAGAGCAGCCAGCAGCCGGGCTGGATCTGCAGAGGCCCCTGGTTCTCTTGGAGCAGCCTGATTGGAGGAGCAGGATGACTTCATCCGGCCCCATTCATCACTCTAGGTTTCCTGCCCAGCAGGGACAGGCCGCTCTGCTCACAGTGACTACAGCTTCCTCTCTGGCCCATTTAACTCAGGCAGCTTGAGATAGGCTGTGCGGTCTGGGGCGGCCAGGGGAAGGAGATCAGAGTACCCCAGACCCTAGGAAGAAGAGGGGAATTGGCTGCTCACATTTCTACTTAAAACGTGGTGCATATGCTCACTGTGTGCACTTGCTGGCAGCATAAATACAGAGGAGCACACCCCTCCTTGAAACCAGCAAAGAAACGAAATTGTGTGCTCTTGTGAACCACTTATCTTTCTCTCAGAAAGTTAAGTCAAACACATTCAAATCTTTAGAGATCATTCTCCCAGTCAGAAAAAAAATAACCTATGGAAAAGCAGACCAATATCCTCAGGCACCCCTAAGTATATATCTCCTTCCTAGCATTCTCTTTCTGCCAACTCCAGCTCTCCCAGCTCATTTCATGTGCTAACCTGAGCTTGCTGTTACAGACATCAACTCCTCATGCCTATGGCTTCAGACTCACAAAATATTACAGCTGGATGGGACCTGAAGGCTTCAGCTCCATTCACAGATGAGGAATCTAAGGCCCAGAAAAAAGCAGAAAAATCAAAGAAAGGCCTCTCAGCACTTGTTTCTCAATTCCATATAAACTTTTCCCTTAGAAACAGTGAGCTCCTGACAGAAATGATGCTTCCTCATTCCCCACACCCTTCTCTCCACCCAACTCCCAATCCAGCCCCTAGAGCATAGAAACACTCAGGAAAACAAGGGCTAAACTGATTAAAATACAGCAGAATAAAAAAAGAAGGCAATGACAGCATGTGCTCATTCATTCAATCCATCCCACTTACATTTCCCCTCATCCTTTTCTGTTACCCTGCTTCTATTCGAGCCTGACTTCACTACAAAAGTACACACTCAGGTAGGCCAAGACAGACTAAGAAAGGATTTTCCAAAGGAATGAAGACACCGACAATTCTACCAGCTTATTTTACCAGCATCCAAGTGTCTGGCTTAACAAGAACTCCCATTTATACAGTGCTCCATAATCTACAAGGCTTTTCAAATTTATTACTTCATTTGATACACACAGAAGCCCTGTGAGGTTTTGTTTTTCCGATTTTAAAGATAATTAAACTGAGATTCAGAGACTTTAATTGATTTGCCCAAAGTCACATAGTCAGCGCAGCAGGACTGGAACTCAAATTCGTGTTCACTGACTTCAAATTGCAGAGAATATCAAATCCCAATTAATTTGATATTTCTCTTTGGGAATCCCCTTTTTTTGAAGCTGGCAAAATTATAAGAAAATGTTATCAAATATTAGGGAAAAAAATCTTGGGCCTATCCAGAGGTTAGTGCATACATGTAACAAATTTCCTGTGTCCAATGAAAACTGCTTTTAGAAAGAGTCATCAAAGATTCACTCACGTTCACTTTATTTAGGCAGAAAAGTAGATCAAGACACCTGACCAAATTGGTCAACTATCAAAATTAAAATTAAGGGGGGAAAAAAAGAATATACCCTGGTTCCCGAAGGTACATTATTTTCTAGCCATCATAAACACAGACTATATCATTTCTCTTGTTCCTATCCCATCTTATTCTATATGCCAAGTTCCATAAACTCATATAAAGAAGGTCAGGGATAAAAGTAATAGAATATCATTTAGACCAATGGACTGGTTTTCTTTTACTAATTTCCTGGTTTCTATAAACTTTAGATTATCATTTGGTCAGAGGCAATCAACTTGAAAAGAGTAAGAGGCTTTGCTGGTCCTGCACTGGAGGTATTCCACCGCACACACACCCCCCAAAAGGTGCAGGGGGTCATGCCAGTTCCTCACATGTCATCTCTGCTCAGAGGCCTGTAATGTTCCTTCTGGCTATCACTGTGGCCTGCAGTCCTCTCTGTTCCTCAGCTGCCAGTCAAATGTACAAACAGATGGAGAGCAGAAGGCTCGTACCCACAAATGAGGATGTTCTGTTTCATCAAAATCACACAGACATCGGACCCATGTTAATGGGACTCTATACAGTCTCTCAAATGACTAAACCTATTTACCTACTCAGTTCTTAAAGGCATCTACTGCCACACAGCCCCAGATGGTGAACACAGCAGATGGCATTTAGGAGAGCTGTTCAGCCAGAAGCATCCATGTCAATTTTACAAAGTAATTCATATGTCTTGAACTCAAAGCAGCAGGTAGACTGCTGTTAGCTACAGAACAGACAACCTAGAAGATGGGACAGGGTAGAGGGAGGGGATCATGCTAGGCTTTAAGGAGAAAGGAAGGAAGGAATATGTCTCAGAGTTCAAAGATAATTCCAGGAAGACAGGGAAAAGAATGACACTAAAAGGGAAAAAGGAAAGATAAACTGATGCAGAGTATCTAACTAAGACGCCATTGAATCATACCTCTGCTACTTACTCAAAAGGAATCAATCTAAATAATTTCTTATAGGATAAATTATTTCTATGCATTTGCTTTTTGAATTAGAAACCAGACACTCTCTCTTCTACAGCTTCATCTCATTCCATTTTCTCTAATATTTAGTGAAAAGATAGATAAATAAATAGACCTCTTTAGATTATCATTTTCTCTCCAAGGCAATTAGCTGTAGTAATTTCTTTACCCTAGGCATTATATTCTAACCCCTTAATAACTGTATTTATGTACCAAGTTAAGGAAAGGGAGAAAAGAAAAACCAGATGCTTGAAGAGAGGCTAGAATAAGTTGTCAGGGGATGGTTAAGGTGTGGTGGGATGTACAGATACCCAGTTCCCTTAACAGCTCAGAGGCTAGATACTACATGTTCTTCTTTAGGAAGAGCCTCCTCTTTGGCAGCAGCCTTTTGGTGGGAGGGGCTGCAAGCAAATCAAGTAAAGCTGTTTCAAGCCCTAGTCAGATCAACCTCCCCCTGCTGCACTATGGGATATGTAGTTCTTTGAGTAAAGGGCAGTGGTACAGCCATATTTGCATGGCTTGTAAAATGTGCAGCTTCATCATCACTCTGCCTGTACTGAGACTATGGATCAGATGCCTTTGCCAAAAAGGTAAAATTCCTTTTCTCTAGAGTCTGAGTGCTGACTGTAAACTAAAAAGATGGAGATGAAACAGGAAGAGACTAACAGAACTGCAGGAGACCAGAAATAAAATAGACCTTAAGAGGTCACTTGATGTCTCCTCTCTCTGTATATAGGAAATGGCAGCTTTTCTTAAGAGGAGAGGACAGAAAAATCGGAAGGAAAAAAAGAGGGAGAAGTCACCTTCCAAACACTCAGACACACACAATCATGGGAACACAATCATGTGTTCCCATGATTGTGTGTGTCTGAGTGTTTGGAAGGTGACTTCTCATCTCTTTTGTTTATTAACCATCAACTCTTTAGAGAGGCAGGTGAGCATAAAGAACATGCCTCTCAAGCCATTCTGCTTAGGTTTGAATTCTGACTCAACTGGCCCACCATCTACATGGCGTTGGGCAAGTTACTTAGCCTCTCTGTACCCCAATTTCTTCATCTATAAGAAAGGGCTGATAATATTCCTCACCTCAGAGGCTACTATGAAGATTAAATGAGATAACATGTAAAGGTCTGAGAACTGTGTCTGGCACAATTACAATAAAATGACCTAAGTATTAGTTATTGTGCTTTTTTTTTTTAATTCACTGGTTCATCTCTTGCCTTCCCCCATCCATGTAATATATCCTACACCCACGTGAAATTTTTAAGACTCCTGCAGAGTTGGTGATGGTGGAGGTAGACTGGACAGAAAGCAAACCTACCTGCTTTTTTAGGTGAATAAAGACATTAAAACAGCCAAGCAAGAAAGTCATTAGAATAATGAAAGAGCAGCAAAGGAATAAGGAAAAGAACTACAACAGAAGATACTTTCAGGTAATGCTGAACGGTAGTGGACATTAAGGAGGACGTGTAGATGAATTTGGGGGGGAAAGCCATCAAAGAACAATAAAAGTCCAAAATGAAAATTAAAAAAAAAAAAAATGGAAAGAAAGATTCACAAAGAAAATCAGAGCAAGTGACCATGCTGGAGGTGGGAGGAGAAAGGAAACTAAGCAATTATAAACTCAAAGTGGAAATTTCCATGAGAAGATTTGACTAAAGCACCTGAGAGGGGCTATGGATAGATAGAAACTGCCTAGCATGAGATGGCAGAAACTAGAGAGATGGCAGCTAATACTACAAAGTTCAAGTCTGATGGTCCTGCAAAGCTGAACTGCTTTCCAGAGAAGTCAGGTGTGGTGGTGGTGGTGGTGAAGGCAGGGGTGGAGAGTTTCTCAAACAGTCAGAACAAGGAGGGAGTGAACCGGGTGGTAAGGACAAGGAGGGAGTGAGATGGGTGGTAAGGATTAAGGTTCAGGTTTCAGGAGAAAAGGAAATAGCCTTAGGGACTAGTCGCCCATAGTTCTGCACTCACAGCTGGGAGACAGATGTCAGCAGGTGGGAGGAAGAGTTATTCAAGTGCAAGTGCTGGCTGGATAAAGGGACAGTGCCAGGGCATCAGCCTCCCACAGCAGTTCACTCAGCGAAGCTTATACTCTGTGCAAGACTCAGGGTCTTTGCTGGTATCAGTGCAGTTTTACATCAGAGTTCCTCAGCGTTAAACAGGTAGGCAAAGGGAAGACCCACCTCTTGTAGCCTCTAGCAATTTCTGAGACCTCTCAATCAACAGGAATATCAATGATATTAACGTTACCTCAAGGTCAGCCTCTAGAACTATACAGGGCATTGTTACAAAGTGGTCAAAATCTAGAGTTAAATTGCCTCGATTCAAATTTCAGCCCATCATTTCATAGCAGTGTGATCTTATATAAGTTATGAAACCTCTCTAAGCCTCAGTTTTCATATCTATAAAATGGAGGTAACAGTAATACTATTTCACATAAAAATGATAAAATTTAAGAGAGCACAGTAACTGACACATAACTCGTACATTCAACAAATATTAACCAAAATAATGCTGTCTTTACGATTACTATCTGAAGGGCACCCAGGGTCTGTGCACAATGGGAATTCCATGTGTTCTTCCAAACCTCCAAGCTGTCTGCACTTGGCACCAATGCAAAGCTGGCACTGGTCTGGTTACAAAACTCCTTCCCTTACCTACTACCATCTTCAGGCCAAATCACACTGCAACCAGCAGTCCTGATACTGGACTTTCAAATGGCAAATTCGTGCAAGTGCTTCAGAAATGGAAAGGGTCATAAATGCATAAGGCAAATCATTTGCCCACTCCATGTCCTGGAGGTTCACTCCTATACCTGTACCACTTTTCACAGAAGACATACAGCTGGTCTGCAGAGGATTTCAGAGACTTTCACACAAGTGTTCAGGGAGAGGCTATATGGGAAGTCACAGGATTAACTGAACAAGGGTCAGGAAGGGGAGAGAAGGCCAATAACATTGCCTGACCTTTTTATGGTGCATGGTAAAATGGGAGCCACAGGTTTCCGCTGTACAACCAAAACTGTGCAGCAGACTACGGAGGCCGGTTCTGGCAGGAGAGTTAGGATGGAAGATGTAGGGGTTGCCTGAACACCATTGGGACATCACTGGATGAGGGCACTGGAGAGACCCTCCAGTGACTACTGCTGAAGCTAAGAGAAAAACAAGGTAAGGTGACAGGCTATGGGACAGGCCCTGAGCAGCAGCAGTCTCAGGGACTCCTGCTGGAAGAGAGAGTTTCACTCCCCCATTCACCTCTGTAGCTGCCAGAATAGGCCGTTGGGAAGGTAAGTGGGAACAAGTTAAAAGTATCCACATTGGTAGTGCTGTCCTTCAGCAACCAGGTTTCTTTTAGAGAATGAGGTTGAAAGATGCAGTTACAGATCTCCACCAATTCTTGGACCAGGGGCTGGGGAAGAGATGGAAAGCCCGCAACACTCAAAGAAAAATGGGTAGGAGGATGCTTCCAGAGCCTACTACTCTCTCCAGACTGTCCTTTGGTTTTCTTTCGGAGGATACTGGCTCCAATATGGAGGTATGCCACTATAGCACTGACATCCAGAACACAAACGGGTGTGCCAAGAAAGGAAAGAAGGACCAAGGAAAATGCTGTACAAGGAAAAATTCATTGGCCCCAGAAGAATCTGAGTAGAGGGTCTAAAAAGAGCACATAAACCCATTTGTGCAGGAATTCCAACCAGAAATTCTTCCTTTTCATCAGCAGTTCCCTTCTCCTAGTGTGCTCTCTTTCTAAGAGGTGGGAGCTGCCCTGCCAGGCAGACACCCCTGCCCTCCACAGTCAGAGTGGAGTTCAGGTGACTCTTCTTGCATTCTGCCTGCTGACTCAGGACAAACCTCACTCCTGAGGAGATATTGATCGCATGGCTACTCCCTCCTTTTCTGGCAAAGGCAGAGCCAGCTGGGAGTGCCAGTGAGCCCAGTGGAGAAAGAAAGGGAAGGCGAACTTTTGCAGGTTATGCAAATTCCTAGAGGGGCTTCACTTGGCACCCGCAACAAGGTAAAAGTAACAACAGTTCTGTTCTGCAGTTTAGGCATAATAATGAAATCGAAAGAAATTATCAGAAAGAGAGAGTGTCAAAGAGATATATTGGAACTTTCCTACATATAACTCGTTAGTTAAAATCCTAAGGCACTTCTTCAAATCAACAAGGCATTGGAAACATATTTTAAAAAGATTTTTAAAAATTTATTTGAATTTCAGGCATATTTACTGAAATTCAAATAATTTCAGTCTATCCTCTCCTTGTGAATTTCTTTCCTGTTCAGTCTTGTTTTGAAGCTTTCCAAAAGATAATCTCATAGACTCACTCATACACCTCCATATGCGGGCTTCAATTCCAGGGAGTTGGTAAAGAAAGATCTATCAGATATGAGGAAAAGCAGAAGTGTCTGCATTGGACCCCACGTGCCCCAAACACCACATGTTACCCTTCTCAAGGGGAAGTCATAAAGTGTTGCAAATCAAAACAAGCACTGGAGTGAATCTCAGCTCTGCCACTTCCAGGGAATGACAGTGGACAATCTAAGCCTCCATTTCCTTACCTAGAAAATAGGTAGAATAGTAACTTCCCTTTAGGGTTGGTATTATGATTAAATAAGATAGCACAGTGTTGAGCACATAATAAACTCTCAAAATTGCAGCTATTACTAATAATAGTACCTCAGAACTTATGTTTTGCCCACAAACTAAGTACACAAACACTCTGTGTTGTCTTGTGTTTGCCTTTCTCATTTGTAGATTTGCAGTAGTTTCCTTTAATTACATATTTCCTTACTGGAAGAGACCCCAATTAATATCCTTAGCAAATTTCCCATTATGGAAGTTATTCATGGAAAGGCAGATAACCACTTGATATTGAAGAAGAAATTCCTAAATTAGGAAGGAGTAGAGAGTATCTGACCCCTTCGATTCCTTCTTGAGGGCTTCTTAATCTATGATCTAGACCTATGTTCTATACCCTTATTTGTAAAGACAATGATGTAAACAAACTCTCAGCCAGCTGAGAATCAACCTATTGTATAAGATGCCCTGAAAAGGAAACAAGTAATATTTGTTTCACTTCTAGAGGGAAAGGAGTTGAACAGCTGAAATTATTCACTTTTTGGATACCAAAGCAAGTCTGTTGTGCAGCTAAATTAATAAATTAAGAGTTTCAAAAGTCCAACCCTGAATTCTACTTACCAACTCACCCGTCATGCTCACTCACACAAAGAATGACACAAGGGAACTTTTGTGTTTGTGTACTGGACGGAAAGGGGGTTACTCAGACATTGTCCACTCTCTCTGCCCTTCTCTATCCCCAGGACCATTTTGAACCAGGGTTACAATGCGTTTCTTATCATATCAATTAGAAGAGTTTTACCTTCAGACAGAGGAGGAATGGCAAAGGGGGTGGGGGTGCGCCCAGCAGTTAACAGCTTGTCACTCACATGCTCAGGATAAGAAAAGAAGCATTGAGCAAGCTAGAAAGTGGGTGACATATAAAATGAGATGATTAATTTAATTACACATTCCCTACCTCACCCACCTTTCTCCCTGCCTGCAGAATGGCGATTCTTGGGCTATGCAGAATACAGGCGGGGGAAAAACAAAAGCTATGTACTAATACCAGTGTGCCCGAGCTAGGGGTAAAGAGGCGCCAAAGGTCTATCAGAGGCTCCCTAAACTGATGTCACAGGCCAGGAATAAGGCACCTGGGCCCTCCCTGTCCCAGCCCTATTAAACTGTGTGCTTGATACTAGCTAGAGCAGGGATAACAAGAGGCTTCCGGCCACAGGGCAAATTTCTCAAAGTGTGGTCCAGACCATCTGAGTCAGCATCACTTGGGATATGTGTTAACTGCAAATTCCTAGGCCTACCCCAGTCTGTATGACTCAGAATTGAAGAGAGGGGCCTAAAAATCTGCATACTGAATCAGCTGTGTGTGTGACTCGGAAATCCACAGAAAAGTTGAGGACCACTGCCTTAAAACCCTGGTCTCCCAAGTAGGCTGCTCATTATCAGGGAGACATGAGCATTTACCCATGGCAGTAGAAGAAGAATGTTAGAACTTATATTCTTTTTATCTTATCCTTTAGAAATTTCTGCTTAATTATACAATACACAAAATATTTAATACAGTAGTTCACATATATGATTGCTATAAATACATTTACACATTATATTGGTGGTACATGCTCAAAAACTTTTTCCTGACAGAGGTTTGCAACCACACTGGAGTCGATCTAGATGGAAAAGCAACGAGTGTTCTCTGCAAATAGCTGCACTGAGCTTACATTAGTAATCAGTGACATGTTAAGAAGAGAACCCATGAGTTTTGGCCTCCAACTGCATCTCAACCCTGGAGTAAGAGGGAGGCAATAGAATGCATCACAGAACACTGGCGGAGTCTCTGCTTGAGACTTTGACTTGTCATCCACTCACATTTCTTCTTCACCCAGGCTGGTAGGATGGGATTGCTCTTAGTGGGAAGTAGAGAAGCTAGGAAATGAAACTTACCAACCATCCTGCCAGTTGTCCAAATCTAAATGTCAGCTATGCCATCAGCAGAGATAGTCTGCTGAGCTATAATTAATAACCCCTTTCTCAGGCAGAAAAGGAGAAATGCAGTAGCAGGAGAAACACAGAGCAGGTGATGGTTACTCCTACAGATAGTTCTGCTGACAGCAACAAAAGCAGCCAGGACTTCCAGAGAGGAGCTACAAACTGGGAACTCAGGGAGGTAGGGGAAAGCAGGAGAGCCCACTTGCTTCTCTGCCCTGCCCCCAAAAGTCAGAGCTTAGCCCAGACCTAAAATAAAGTTCTCCTCTCTCCTATCTAAACGTCATATATGCTGTCTTCCTCAAGACCAGGAAGTCCCCTATGCATATATGTATGTGAATCAGAGAAAGGAGAATACATGAGGGACCGTCACAAATCAAAGCATTTCCATGACCATGAAAATGTCACAGAGACTAACAGAGGTAAAGGGTTGGCCGGTGGCCCTCGATATGGGGTATAGTCACAGAATCTCATGATCATAGAATGTTAGAGCTAGCAAAAAGCCTTAGATAGTTATTCATGTGTTCATTTATTCATTTAACAAATATTTATTGAGTATGTGTCAGGCAGGCTCTGTATCAAGTGTTGGGTCCGCAATAGTAAGTAAAATGAAGATGGTCCCTGCTCATATGAAGTTTAGGGACTTGTGGGGGAAAGAGACAACAACCAAGTCAACGAATAGATAAAATGTTAACATGATTAGTGCTAAGATGAAAAATAAGCTAGGAAAATGAGGACTAGAGTTTATGTGACTGGCTTCCCCAGGCAACTAAGGAATCATCAAATATCGCCTCTCATGGACACGTTCATGGCTGACCCTAACCAAGTTCTCGAACCTACAATTCTCTAGGAGCTCAAAACTCACCTTTCACTTACTTCACAGGCTTAGCCCCAGTCTACCGTTTGCTGACAACAATAACAAAAGCTACCATTTACTGGGTACCAGACAGTGCTAAGTGCTTTCCCCATTTTACCTCATGTTGATCCCCACAATTACCAAAAAGTGGATACAATTATCTCCATTTTTGAGGAAGGAAACAGATTCAGAGAGGATAAAATGATTTTGTGAAAGCACCACAGCCAGTAAGTAGTAGAGTCAGAATTTAAACTAAAGGTTTAAATTCAAAGTGTTGCTAAGTTCCACATGATAACTGCAGAGGGAATCTTGTCTCTGCCACCAGCACCATACCATAGATCAGAAGATCTCTAATTCCACCATTATCTGTCAGGTGTAGGCTGTGTGCAAGGCACAGCACTGGGTAGTCAGTACCCAAGGCATATCTCATTAGAATAAGTACTCGGTCTCTGTTCACTCTCAAACTTCTGCCATGAGAACATCTCTGAGGAAAGAACTCTTGTCAATAGATAGCCAAATACTCATGGGCATCTATGCCTGTTGTGTGCGTGTGCATGTGCACACACACACACACACGTGTGATCAAGTCACCTCCTATGTCTAGCCTCTACCTACCTTTAAAATCCATTTAGCCTCTCTCACTACCTTTCTTCTTCATCCTATTTGTCCCACCTTTCCTTTTTATTACTGCTGTTTCTCTTCAATCAATCAATCAATCAATCAATAACACAACCTGCCCATAAGTTTACATGCCTCTCTCACTACCTTTCTCTCTTCATCCCATTTGTCCCACCTTTCCTTTTTATTACTGCTGTTTCTCTTCAATCAATCAATCAATCAATCAATAACACAACCTGCCCATAAGTTTACATGCCTCTCTCTCTGCAATCCCTGCCAGCTTCCGAATTTAACTTTGATCTTAGGCGCTGGAACCTCTTTCTCCTCCAGGGCACCTCCTCCCCTCTGCTTGACATGAGGAGCCACTGCACTACAATCCTGCCAGGTAGAGGGCCCACATTTAAAAAAAAGCATCCCATGCCTGGTATATGCTTAGATCTCCCCGACAGCCTGTTCAAACAGCTCTGGAGTCAGAGCAAAGTCTCTAACGAGTAGATATAAGAAGTGGACACACTGCATCAACACCCCCAAATTCCTCACACATAGGTCCCTATCACTAGAAGGAAAGTATCAGCACCCACAAAGAAACCAAGGTACCCTAAATCAGTTAGAATATAGTATTCTCTATAGCACCTTGCCTTATGACCTCCAAGTTCTTTACCAACTGAAGTAGTTTACCATGAAAGAGGAAAATAATAATCCCAGCCAGTCATTCTGTCTAACACCTTTATCTTCAGCTTATTGCAACAAATCACTGTCTCCGTCTTGGAGGCCTGTCACTTGGCAAGGAACTACAATATCTTCAAACATGGGAGTCAACCCTGAAAGCACTCCCTCCTCTGCCAAGGGCCCCAGGTAATACCAACTAGCCAAGGGTAAATTCTTCATGCTCTAATCTCCAGGGGCCCCTGCCACCTACTTGGCTCGTAAAAAGAACAGCTTCTTCCTCAGGGAGGAGATGTGGTAGTGACAGGCCTGCCTTATAGCCGTGCTGCAAGAGACGGTCTCGGAGTGCAGGTTGTATACCATGCTGGGCTCAGGGGAGGGCCCGCCACATGGTAGCTGGGGCCTCGAGGGCTGGGAGCTCACTCTGGAGCTGCTTGGACCGTCTGCCTCTGCAGCTCCTACAGCTGTCTGTAGTGGTTCCTATATATGAGATCCCCTGCCCTGATGTTCAACACAAAACACAGGCAGGTGGAAGGTCCAAGGGGGTGGGGGTGGGGTAACCTGAGACTCTGTGTTGTCAGGATCCCCTCTGCCTTCAGTCCAAGCCACAGCTCCAAAAAGACCCCTCCTTCCATCTTTTAACATCTGGCGGCACGCTGGGCACTTGGTGAGTTTCCGCTCCTCTTTTGTCCTCAGACAGGGAGGATGGATCTGAATCTGCATGTGATGTCAGCTGCTTGTGCAAGAAGGAGGCGGGCTGGCAGGCACTTCTCCCAGAGGATTTGTTACTTGGCTCCTTCCTCATGGTGGGGGAGCAGACAGGATAGATCACCTGAGTGTCCATAGGGCCATGGGGAATTCAGTGGCCGAGCTGGCAGAGGAAGCTAGAGTGCTCTGGAAATATGCTATTTTGGAACAATTTCTGGGATAGAACAGGCGGAACTGAAAACATCTTTCCATCTAATAGGAAGATGGGGCTGGACCTGTGTTAGAGGTGATGGACCTGCATTCTGGCCTTGCTTCAACTCCAGAGGCCTGCCCTTGGGCCTCAAATTCCATTACCTTGGTTTCTCCATTTGTTCATTAATGAATTCCACAAATATCTGCTGAGCCAAACACAGGAGATACAGTTTCTATCCTTCAGGGTCTCCTGGGCTAGTGGGGAGACAGATAAGTAAACCAAGAAGTGCACAGGATGGGGCAAGTTCTAGACACAATTAACCACACCTATAAACAGGCATGTGAAACTTGCTCTCCCTAGCTGGAAGAAATAAGAGTGAGTTCTAGTAAGATATATAAAACATGAAGTTCTTTTAAGCTAGTCAAAGAAAAGGTGATAAGAGAAATCCCCAAATTAATTATACCTAGACACATTTCACCTTCCTCAATCTAAGCAGATTATTTTATTTCCTACTATACAAGAAAACAGATCCTGCTGCCATCAACCTCCTCACCTTCCTAGACATCACCTATGACCTCGCCTGCATTCGCACCCATTATCTCCTATTCAAAGCTAATCCTTTCACCTGTGATCTATCTTTTCTGGCCTCATCCGGAAACCTTGCTTCCTCATCTTCCAGTAGGTGGCGCTACCTGGCTGAGCAAGTTGGAATCTCAGAACTAACTGAAGACCTTCCTTCTCTCTCACGCCCTACATCTAGTCAGTCCATCACCAAGTTCTGAATATTTTATCCTGTAGATATATACTGAATTCATCTACTTTTTTTTTCCATGACCACTATCCCATGTCTAAGCCACCAATATCCTTTGCCTGGACTACTGTAATAGCCTCCTAACTGCCCCAGCTGATCTCTGCATCCACCAGGCCTGCCTCCACCCTTTCTCCACATTGCAATCTTTTCAGAATGCAAATCTGATCCTGTTGCTTCCTCTCTTAAAAACTTACAATGGCTTCTTGATGCACCTGGCATACAGGCTCTCAAGCCCTTGTCATGGCCAACCAAGCTCCTGCCTCATATTATCTCATCTCATTTGTTTCATTTCACTGCTTCCTTCTCACTTCAGACAGAATTATCCTACTCTCTTAGCTCAACCATTACACCCTCATCCCCACCCACTTCTGTCTCAGTAAAATTTCTTAGATATACTCTCTAATAGACCTTGTGCCCTTCCTTTAATGCACATATCCAAATTAGTATTTTCTGTCATACATTCAGTTGTGTTAATACTGACACCTGAACAGATTGAAAACTCAGTGAGTACATAGTGCATAATTGATAAATGTTTGTTGAATGAATAAATGAATAATGTCCTCTCTGAAATTGTCATCCTTGACCTACAGGTTTCTATTTCAGAGATTTAGAAAGTGCTTGTGTGCCCCTATATTAAAATAAAAATTCTCCCCAATCAACTCTGCCTTCTCCTCTAAGTACTCTCTATTTCTCTTCTTCCAGGCAAACTTCTAGAACAAATTCAGCATGTTCAGTCTCTTCTTCCTCCCCTCATATACTGTGGAAGAACCTTTTTAGTTCTCATCTTACCAGTCTCTATCCTTTTTGACTCTTCTTTCTTGCTTCTATGATATTTCAGTCTCCTACTTCTCTTGGCTTCAGTGGGCAATCTTTTGCAAATTTCTCCTTCTTTCATCTCTGCTTGAACTTTGCTAATGCTAAGATTCTTGCCTCAACTACACTCTAATGTCCAAACATGTAATTTTAGTCCTATCTCTTAAGCTTCAAACAAGTATAACCAACTGTCTAGTATATCTCCTCACACACATGCTCCATGGGTAGTTGTGACTCTGCATGTCTAAATTAAACTCACTACCACCCCTGCTTTTCAAACTCCTCCCTCTTTACCCAATACTTTAATAATAACAATAATATTAATAATAGCAAGCACATATATAATACTAGCCATGTGCCAGGCACTAGTCCTATTCTAATCATTATACACATGCTCAATCCTCAACAACACTATGAGGTATGAACTATGACTATAGCCATTTTATAGATGAGGAAAGTGAGGCACAAAGGTGAGGTGATTTGCCCAAGATCACATAGCATGTAGTGGAAGCATGATCACAATCCTGCCAGAAACTTAACGTCTAAACTGTGTTGCCCAAGCCAGAAACTTTCACTCTAGACACCCTTCCTCAACACAGATATAAGTCTTGTCAAACCTATTTGATAAATTTATTTAAGTGGTTCCTATTCTGTCCTTACTACTATAATTCAGAAATTTGCCCATCTGGTCTCATTTTAAATATCACCATATCAATAAGCCATTCCTTCCCACCCAACTCAGAGTAGTCCCAAAAAGCTTTGGTCCACCCCATCTTCCTTTTTTCATTTCCTTTACAGTACTTATTACTACTTGATGTTTTCTTATTTATCATCTATTTCTCCTCACTAGAAAGAAGCACCATGATAGGAGAGGCAATGGTTACCTTGTTCAAAGCTATGACCCCCCAATGCCTATGAGAGTATGTGCTCAAAAAATACTTGTTAAATAAGAGAACGAATGGGTAATCAATTGCCGTATCTACCCTTATCTATCTTCTTCTAGTGTTAGCCCCCAAAATCCATCTTCCACATTGGAACTAAAGTGATTTTTCTCACAAGAATATCTGGGAGTGACCGGGGCAATCCCTTCCTCAAAATTCCTCACTCCTTTCCCCTCATCTGAAAATAAAGCACTCACTATCATGGCAGCATGGGATATGACAGGCACTTGATGATCAGGCACCTGATTTTCAGCCACTTGCCAGCCACCCCGCTCCTGGGGCATGATCAGCGGCAATACTGAAGTATTTGTAGTTCCTGAACATGCCTTGCTTTCTCACGCCTCCATGCTTATGTACATCTTGTTCCCTTGCCTGGCAATGCTCTCCATGTGACAGACCCCTACTCATCTCGCAGCTCTCAACAAAGGCACAAGCCCCTCCATGGAGTTTTCCTGGATACCACCGCCCTCCTCCTCCCTTCCCCCGTCCTCGCCCCAAGCTGAGTAGCTGTGTTTCTCCTAGGCAATTTCTAGACTGAGCCTCAGTTTCCTGAACTCTAATATGAAGATAATAATAGCATCTATTTGATAGTGTTGTTGAGAGGATTACATTTAAAAGTGCATGCAACATTTACTGCACAGGGTTAGTCACAATAGTAAACAAATTCCTTAGTTTAATTAATTCCATATGTTAATTACTACATTATATTTTACTTGCTTACTTATAGGTATGTCTCACCATATGCTGTAAGGCTCTTGAGGGGAAATATTGATGCCTTAATCTATTAATCCTTAGTATTTATACCTGACATTTTGTAGGTGCTCAGTATTCTATGCATTCTTTCTGTCTCTGCTTCTTCAAGAGCAGAAGAGTATAGATCTGCTAAGAAACAGAGTAAATTCTCAGCCAAAATCAGAGGACTAGCAGCTACCATTTACTAAGTACCTTACTAAGTACCAGGCACTTTGCACACATTGTCTTATTTATTCTTTACAAGGAAAAGACTTTACAAATGAGGAGACTATGGTTGAGGAAAGCCAAGTAAGTTGCTTTTAAAAATGCAGTTAAGAAGGTAGTCAAGACTAGGTTGGTCTGACTTAAAAAGCTTTCTCTCACTCTCTTAAATCTACCACAGTGCCCACCAGTGAGCCTCTGTCCATCTTGCAGCCTGGACTCCTGCAGACTCCCCAGTATGTTGCAGGCACTTCATAAAGGCTTGTGGCATACATGCCTGCATGCAAGAATGGATATGTGAAAGAATGTGGCATTCAGTTACCCCCCAGCTCTGTCCAAGTCTCAATTTTCTTACCATTAATATGCTTCCTGGTTAAGTGAGACATGTTCTATTGAAACTATTATTGTTACATAAATGGTCCTAATTAAAACAGCTCCTTTTCCTATAGTTTTAGTGATAGGGTAGGTAGATATGAGCGAGAGAGAAAAGGACAATAAGGGGTTAATGAGGTCACACAGAGCAGTCTAGTAATAAAATGTACAAAACAAACAGCAGGGCTTCAGACACCTCCCTTATCTTTCCATGGTCAGAAGCAAAAGAGAAAAGTAAGATCACTTGCAGCTTCAGGTGACTCCCTCGTTTTCCCATGGTCAGAAGCCAGACAGAAAGCGAGACACTTGGCAGCTTCTGACTTCTCCCTCAGTCCCCCATGGTCAATTAACTATTATGTGACCTTACTCTGGGAGCACTCCACCAGTATAGGCAAAAGTAGTAAACCAAGAATACACCTACCCTCAAAATCCCCAGAAAGCAGGAGTATGACTTCCCATCTACCGGCACACTCTGTAGATGCCCAGGCCAGGTGTGGGCAGTTCAGAGGGAGGCACAGGGAATTCACATCATTGAAGATCAGAGGGGCAGAAGGAGATCAAAGACACTCTATGGCCCATACAAACCCCACACCTCAGCTTCTCAGGGCCCTCAATCCTCCTCTATCAAGGTGCCCACTTGGACTTATCCCAAGTGTACTCGGCCTAATAAATCGCTTCTGCTTGCTACTCTGCCAGCTGCCTTTTTTTCTCCAAGCGTCAGACCTCCACACGAATCTTTTGTGGGGATCCAAGGACCAAGTTCCAGATTCTCAGACAACGAAGACATCTAAGTGCCGGTAACACTGGCTTTCATTGAAAGTTCCTGCCACTGGATGAATGTACTAAATAAAGATCTCGCAACTTGAGAAACCCTTACAACTGGTCCGGTTTAGGATGACTCTGGGAACTAGTACTTTTTATGTGTACTCAACTTCATCTAGAAGCATGAAAATGTATTAATGTCCCATATTCCATCACTTACACACACATACATACCTTGAGAAGTTAAATCTCTTTTGCTTTCTACTGGAAACCTGGAGGGATCATCTCTATCCCTGAAAGAATCCCCATATCCCTTTCCTAAAGTGAACCCTTCTCCCTGATGCATACCAGCCCAGGAAATGACAACCTCCCTGCACCCACCTATCCTCTGATGTGACTGAGGAAAAATATTCTCAGAAGCCCTTAGGTGTGGACACCACATGGTGACATTTACCCCTGTGCTGTAATGTGGACATTTTTTAGACTACAGTAGGGTAGGTATTTTGTCTCTAAATATATCCATTCTGAACCTTGTACAAGAAAAAGAAAAATCTATGCTTTTTTTATTTAACCAGTTGAAAGTACATCTCATACTAGAGGAATGTAATTTTGGTCTTTAATAAGAGAAGAGATCAATGTTAATTTTTTTTGCCCGGTCTATGAAACCATCCTTCATCCTGTAATTGGCCACGTGGTTCGGAGAATTAGATGAAGCCACTTAAAGTGTCCATATTACCTATCTCATACTTGACTATTTTCAATCCATGATAATACCTACTCTACCTGCCTCCCAGGGGAGTGGCAATGGGTAAATGAGATGATTACACAAAGGCCTTGCTGCCAAAACCAGCTGGGTATGCTGTTCATCAAATGGGGCCCAGAGCAAGAAGCATGAGTTTGATCCCACCACTGCTGAAAATCTCCCCAAGGTTCATCTCTCACACTTGCCTCAGGCCTGAACATCACAGATTAACATCTGAAACACTCCAGAGAGTCTCTTAATTGGGTAGAAACATATTAGAGAAAGGATTAGGTACAAGGTATAAGAGTTTGTTCTGTGCTGAAGTTGGATGATTAATTAGTGCTCTGGGGATGTGTTCTCTCCAGGAGAACCCACTGGCTGAGAAGAGAAAAAAGCACTCAGAAAGGCCATGGTGAACACATACCAGTCCTGAGTTTCTAAGGGGATCCACAGGGACCACCACGGAAAGCATACTTCTGCTCACAGCCCTCTCTGTTTCCCATACTGCCAAAGTGAGCAAAACTATATCTACTGTCCACTGGGAAGAATTTAGGGGGCTGTCAGTGGGCCAGAGATGGGAAGAAAGGATGAAGGAAGACACCTAAAGGATTTTTCTTGACGGAGGTTTAGCTGGAAGACCCTTTGTAACATCTGATTTGGTTAGAGGAGTGGGCAGAGAAAGAGAGAATATAATTTATATCATCATATAATCCCAAGTAGCAGAAAAAAATGGGAGGGCTCTCTCTAATTAGCTAGCACCTATGTCCTAGAGCTAGATGAAGTTGCCTTGGGAAAAATACAATTGAGTACTTATTCATCTCTTCTAGGAAGGCCCGAAGCAGCAGAGATAAAATAAAGGGAGTTGAAGAATTGCCGATTATACAGCTGATAGACTAGAAGCAACTGAAGAAATCATGACTAGAAATGGTCGGTACATTTTAGTGCTGTGTGACCCACAAGCACTGGGAAGGTAGTTGTACTGGGGAAACTCTACAGCTCCTTCTAAATTTGAGAGTGTGGTTGTCGAAATCCAGAATGCACTGAAAAGAGAGGGTAGGCCACCCTAGAGACTGAGAGAACTGCCATAGGATCAAAACTGATTAAGTATCTTAACAAGAATGATTGATTAATCTTTGCTCCTTAGAGGACTCATGCTTCAGTATACACTCTGTCTAAACTGATGAGCTAAACTGTTAATTTTGGTTAATAATGAGCACAAAACTGAGAACTAGGGCAGAACTCACAAAACTTTATAATCTAAAGGGATAAGGATTACAGAGTTCCCACTCTCTTGGCCAGGATGGAAAGAAACCTTTTTGACACATCATCTATCTTTTGTTCAATACTTCTACGGAGGGCATAGTTCATTACTTTGAGAGAGCTATTCCATTGTAGTGCAAATCTAATCACAGAAAAGTTCTTGTTCTGAGATGAAATCCTTCTCACTATAACTTTTATTCCTCTGGTTCTATTTCTTAGGCTTTCAGATATAAGTGTTGTTATAGTCACCCTAAACCTTCTCTTTTCCAGACTAAACCCCTTTCCTTCAATCGATGTTTATAATGTTATAGTTATCCTCATCACTCTTTTCTGGGCTTTAATTTATCAATACCCATTTCCAAAGAACTGGGCATAATACACCAGATATAGTCAAACTAGTACAGACTACAGTGAGACTTTTTTCTTTTTAATGCCTGCTCCACACTTCCATTAATAAATTCAGACTTTTGAAGATCATTTGGTACTTATGCCATACGATTGGCTCAGATTTGGCTGGTAAATAAAACCAAGTTCTTTTTCACATGAAATCCTGTCAATTAGGCTCCCGAAGATAATCCTACACTTAAGGAATTGTTCTAATATAAATTTATAAATACATAATATAGATGTATAGTAGCACATTTACTTCAAATGAAAAAGTCCCCCTGCTTTTTCTACTCATAGTTCTATTTGAAATAATACTAAATCTTAATTCTATCTTCCTTGGTGTTCTCTATTCTATTCCCTCTCAGCTGCATGTCTGCTATAAGTTTGATAAACGAAGTAAAAGTGCCTTCTGCTTTTTCATCCAGTTTGTTGATAAAGATGGTAAACAGACTAAAAGCAGAGCCCTGTGATATATCAATCGAGGCCTCCTTTTATTTAACATCAATGCAGTCAGTGTTCTCTGGACACAGATGTTTAACTTGCTACAACAGAGCCCTCTGTCCATGATTCATAGGCGCCACATGAAGAAGATGCTAGCTGGTTGGTCCTCATGGCCTGAGTTTATCGAGTCATACCCCGAATCTTCAAACGAGCACTTAGGAACCTCTTTATTCTCACTGTATCTGGTACATCCAACCTCATTCTCCATTAACCTCTGACACCTACAATACATGCCAATACTGGTGTTCTGCTGCCACTGAATGCCACACATGCCACCCCAGGCCATGCAACTTTCCTCAAATACAATACATCTCTTCCCCTTACAGTCCATGTTGTACCCAACCTTTAAGGTATGCCTCAAGTCCCAACTCCACTCTGATGTCTTCCCAACATATTTGGCTTGCCACATATTAACTCCTACCACTGCTGAACACCAGAGGTGTTTAGGATCAGTCTCTTCATGTTGCTCCCTCTCACCTCTTGGGTGAGTGTCCTGTCTTTCTAACCAGTCTTTGAGCACAGAGGTCTGGCAGTCTCCTATTTCTCCTATTTCCCACAGTTCTCATTCGTGGTAGAAGTACAATCTTACTCCATTCGACTCCATCCCCTATAATCTTCCTATCCTCTCCCTCTTTGTTTGATCTTACCTTTCTTCCAGCACCCGAGGACTCAGGAACCTGCTCGAATCATCATCGTGGCTGCTCTGCTGGCTGCTCTGTTGGCTGCTGAGAAAAGACAAAGGATATGAACCGTTAACGTCTGGCTTCTTTCTCAACCCTGGGGGAGGTCACTTAGACTTCAGCTTGACAAAGAAAGGAGGTTACAAAATTTTAAAGATACAAGTTCCCCGTGTAAGTTTACACAGAGTGTACTGACATCAGGGGATGGTGAAAATCCCACTCATCACACCTAAAGCAGAAGGGGAAGATCCTGACCTTGTTCTTTCCTGGCTACAATATCTTAGTGAGCAAATGCCTCTAGAATTCTCTGTACCTGGGCCTCTTAATCTCTAGAACAGGATAATAATCCCATTCTTCTTCAATCTCATAGGAGACTCTCAAGGAGCTGGTGTAGACTGGTATGGGAGGGGTTCTTCAGGGAGGGGAGAATTCAGGTAGGGAAAAAGATTTGATGGGGTCAGGGGTCACCTGACCTGCTTCTTTGTCTTTAGGGCAGGATGAGGTGACAGAGGTAAAAGGATTAGAGAGTAGAGTCCTTCCACTCCTTAATGCCCTATAGGCAAGATGATTATAGAATTTCAGCTTACAGAGTTCTTCAAGATACTTAAAGTTATGTGGAATTTGACTGTCCTTCATCTTACTTGAGATAAGCTGTTCAGACGCCTCACGACACTAACTGAACATATAGCTTTTGAACAAATCACTTTTATTAATTGCTGATTATTAACTATTCCAGGCATCTAATCAGGAGTCCCCAACTACAGTCCCCAGGCCAAATCTGAAGTAGCCTGTTTTTTATAGCCAGGTGAGTTAAGAATGGTTATTTTCCCTTTTAAATGATGGGGGTGATGGGGGCGGGGGGGAGATCAGAAAAAATAGTTTTTCATGACATGTGAAAATTATATGAAATTCAAACTTCAATGTTATGATGTTTTATTGGAACAGAGCCACATTCATTCCTTTATGCACTATCTATGGCTGCTTTTTTGCTCCAGTGGCAGAGCTGAGTAAAGGCAGAGCTGAAAAAGTAGTGGGATCCTTTCATCAACAAAGCCTAAAATATTCACTACCTGGTCTCTTACAGAAAACGTTAGCAAACCCCTGCTTTGCATAGATTCTAGTAATAATAAATTCCTATCACCGTAATTGTCACTATAACCCAAGCTCCAGTATAAACAAATTGTTTACTTGTTCTGATAGAATTGTCCACCACAATAAAATGCACTGAGCTCTACAGAGTATATTCCTTAGACTAGATCCCCATGAGACTGCAACTTGAACAATCATGTAAGGTAAATGCTTTCTCCAGTGCCGGTACACTCTCAACCAAAGGTGACTTTTTGTGGTCACAGTTATAACCATGCTATTACGTTGTTCTTTAGCAAGAAGTAAACGAACTTAGAAGCAATATATACCAAATTTTCAAACACAAGATAACAGAACAGCACCAAACACAAAGCCTCCATCTGCTTGGCAGAACTAAGAGTGTACACAGTCCCTTTCTCCTCATTTACACAAAGCACTTTTTGCTGCTTGTTCACTACGGAGTAACTACCCTTTTGCCTTCCTCTTTGCCAGGTCCCATAAATTTACCTATTACAAACTCCTTATGACAAAATTATACTATTGTGTTGTTGACCCATGGGATTTCTTACGTTGGGACTGACCCACTACATGCATCAAGCACACTGGGATATGTGTTATAATAATGTAGAGGAGGCAAGACAACTAAATGTTAAATCAAGCTATATTCAGAGACTACAATATACCAATCAGCCCTATGGCCAGACCAGGAGAAAACATACAGAACAAAGAAAGATTTCTGCTGGGATTACTAACAGACCAGTTACCCATACTGTGAAGGGAAAAGAGTCTTTAAGTCACACCCTACACAAAATAAACAAAATCATCCATTCCCTATCCTAAAATCATGGAGAACCTATGGATCAAAAGCTGGGAATTGTTAGCAGACCTATTCACGCTACATACTCTTACCTTTCACACTGTATACCCATACCATCAAGGGAAAATGGGTTAACAAAGTCTTTAAACTGTAATTCATAGAAACTAAGAATAACACATAAACTGAATTCCCCCAAACACTTGGAGTCCCTCTCATTGTCTCTGTCCTTCTTACTGTCTTTTCCTTTGTCCTTCTATTGTCTCTGTTCTGCTGAGTCTCTCTCAGGCTCTCTCACTGTCTGTCTCTGAGAGGAGATCACACTCTGTCTATGGAGCATTACCCCTTCTCTAATAAACTTTCCTTTGGGCTCTCTGACATGTGTGTCCATTCTTTCCAGCGCTCAGTCAAGAACCCTATCTCTTTCAGTGCAGGGCCACTCAGGGGAATTTGCCCTGTCCTGCATCAATAGTATAGTAGGCAACTCAAAGGAGATGGAACTCAAATTGCAAAGCTGACACAGCTCCAGAAGTGAGCATCAAGAGAGGAACACTAGTCTAGATCACTGGCAGCACATGTGAGAAGTAAAAGGGAGGGGTCCCTGGAGCCTAGTGTTTTATACTATCTAACAGCCAGCTGGGGTTAACCAACCAAAATGACCAGGATCAGCATTACGGCTTCTTCAAAGAAGAGATCAAACTTGACTTTATTTAAGCTATAATGGGCTGGTTCTTCCTTCTCACCCTACCCTCCCACTCTGGCAATAAAAACTTAAAGTTAAGCTAATAAAGGTGCTCCCAGTACTAAATTACCAGGTACCAGGATTTCAGAATAATTCTGAGCTGTTTTCAGCAAGTTATCCCAATAGATGGCACTGTTGACTTCCAAACCAGAACCTCAAGGAGGCCAACTCATCAACCTCTGGTGCCCCCTTCTGGCCATCCAATTGCTTAGAAAACAGTTCAGATGGTAGAGATGAAAGCAATCATGGATCACCTTCAACTGTGGATTGGTTCTAAATAACTAGGAAATATCAACCTGTATGCATTTGACAGATATTTATATAATGGCCTCTATGTGCCAACAAGAGGTAGAATCAAGGCAACAGTTAAGTTTAGACTCTGGAAAATGCTTCCTGGGATGAAATCCAAGCTCCTCCATTTCCTAGTTATATGACCCTCAGCAAATTATTTAATGTCATTTCCCTTACCTATAAAATACAGACAGATGTTAATGACAGTTATTACCTTGTAAAGCTATTGTGAGGATTAAATAATGAACATATGTGAAGTATGAAAAACAGTGCCTTGCACATATTCACTGCTACATAAATGCTAGGTATTATAAGCAAGGCATTGTTTTGTGGGTCATGGAAAATAAAAACATGAATCAGACAAGAATTCTGCTCTCAAGATGCTTACAATCTGGAAAGTCAATATAAGTAACTACATCTAAAAGAAAAAAATGATAACTCTTAGAAGTATTAAATGCTACAGAAACAAAGAACAGGGAGAGCTCACTTCTGGAGTAGGTAAATGAAAACTGTCTCGACAAGTTTTCCTACACTGACACTCGACATTCAGTTAGATTCAGGAAAAGCAGAATGAAAAGAAAAGGCACTCTGGTTCAGCTCCATTTACCAAACATTTATCACGTACCAGACACTATACTAAAAGAGAGGGACATAAAGAGCTCCTAGCCGAGGAGGCACAGGTATTCACTGTGCACTGCAATGCGGCAACACTAGAAGGAATTGGACAAGGTGAAGACAGCCAAATCTTCTGTTAGGGAGGTTGTCAGGGAACACGTCAGAAAGGTGAATGCTAGGCAAGAGGGACTCCAGATAAATCCATGGTAATAGCCACAGGCTTCAGGCACATGGGATCTTTCCTCCTCTAGAATCCCCAGGAGGAGCCTGGTCCTACCTTCCCCCATTTTTGAAACTTGTTTTGCAACAGTCTTAAATAAGTGAGATGGATGCCAACCACTCCTCCACTCAATCCCATGCAATAATATTGTTTAGCAGAACTTCCAGAGATTAAGACATTACCTCACCCTCTCACATAAACTCCTTAAATTTACATCTTATATGAGCTTTTTCAGATGATACAAGCCACCTGGATACCAGGCAGCTCATTGTGTTCCCTAAATGAATGTGCAAATCATCTGAGGTTATGAAAAAAGCAACCACCATACTGGTATGTATTTATAGGAGAGAATGGAATACCAGAAGGTCAAGGGTCACATCAAACCACTCCCATTTTAGTCAAGGCCTTGGTGAGACTGGTGTCCAGTCTGGGCTCTACAGCTTACAGAAGTTGAGAACTTAGAGGAAGTCCAGGAGAGGGCACTAACAGATGAAAATGTGTGTTAGAAAGTCTGAAAAAAAAAAGAAAAAAACCTCTAAAAAGCAAGGATTTAGAATGACTTAGCCAGGGTACCAGATGACTGAAAGTCAGCTTAACACTGCAAGGAAGTGGACTTGTGTGAGCAACTGTGGCCATTCCCCCAAGAGAGCTAGAGAAAGCATTGGGATGACTTAAATCCCTCCTGTTGTAAATTCAAGCTTCACATAAAAGTTACCGTATAAATTAAATTCTGAAACACTAGACTGTGTTACTAAATAAGGTGGGGAAGCACTTCTTCAAATTCCAGAATATTTCTGAGGGAAGCCAGCTGAAGTGAACCGAATCTGGAATCCTGACTTTGTTTTCCACCAGCAGGCTAGTGCTTGGAGTTTCTCCTAGAATGTCACATTAAAGTAGTAACATTGGGAAAGAGCTGGGAAAAATCTGTTTCAATATGAGCCAAAGCACACTTGAGAAGACAGAAATTCATAGGCTATACCAGGAAGCTTGGTGATGCAGGCTGGGTAAGTTCCCATGATTCCACTGATCTCCCTTCCTCCCTCTCCCAACCCAGGACACTTGCAGAAAGTACAGGAAGGTTTCCATTTGCCCTCTGGAAAGTACAGCGTCACTGCTAGGAAGACTAAATTTGGCACCTTTTCTGAGCTGGCACTTCATAAGTAGAAACAGCTCTTTCTCTCACAGATAACACCAAATGGATCATGGCCTCCTCTACCCAGAAAGGGTTTTGAGAAATTCAAAGGATTCCAAGTACTCATTATGGGGATGTGAAAACTGTAATTTTAGTATTTCCAGAGCCTAATGATAAATGTACAGTACTTAGTGTACATTTATCTACACTAAGGCTGTGTGGACTAATTTATCACATTTCTTTGCTTTTGGCTGAATCAGAGTAGTCTAGTACGTTAGCACCAATTATCTCATGCTAATTGGAAGCTTCAAAAGGCTCAAAGTGGCTTTGATGGATGTGTCTTTGATTAATAAAAGTGGGGAAATAAATTATTTTAGGCAGGGGATGTAGTAGAAATAGAATGGAAACAGACAAACCTAGGTTTACACCCCAGCTTTGTTTCTCATTGGCCTTATAACTTTGGCCAAGTCACTTATCCTCTTTTAGTCTATTCCCCAGAAAAATGGTAAGAATTAAATACCACTTATAGAAGAATTCTGTTGAGGACTGAGTTATATGAAATCCAATCACAATAACTGAGTTCAATATTTGGAGTCAGAAAGACACGAGTACTAGTCCTGACTCTGCCACTTAGCAGGGTGATAACGGGCAAATTATTAAACTCTTCTAAGTGTCAGATGTGGAGATGCTACATATCTTACTGGTTGCAGTAAGGATTAGAAATGGTGGAAATCATCTACAAAAAACATCTAGGACAGTATCTGGGCATTGGTGGGTATATCATAAATGGTGAACATCAATTGTACTTAATATTCAGTTAGTTTGGCAGATAAATATTTTGAAACACTGAATGCTTGAGAGGAAGAGAGTCTTATGGTAAAAATGTTGAGAAGCACTAACCTGAAAAGTAGGGTCAGTCACACCATCACTGACAAAAGAGAAGGCTGGGTCTTCATGTTGAGTTATATGCACCCGTGAAATGACTAGTATTTACCATTTCGGTTTACATAGAAAAGGTGTATGGGGGAAGAAAGGCAGGTAGCAAATAAGTGGAGAATAAGAGAATTGTTTCTGTTTGTCATCTGGCAAGCATGAGAGTCTAATAATAAAAAATAAGTAAACAGATGTGATTTGGGGCACTGTCAATGACTGCCAGCTTCTTACAAAACATACCCGAATATTCTCAAAAACTATTTAGAAAATCATATACTCTGGGTGAAAATTGATAACCTTTCTACAAAGTTAGCAGGACTTTCTGCTTAATGGCTCCCATGGGAACCTGAAGCAAGGTGAGTAGCTGGTCAAAGATTCAGGGATTCAGAATCCAGCTAAATATCTTCTAACTCATTACAACTTACTAATACCTCTCTAGTAGTCCTTTTACCTCTAAACATGCCTTTGTCTGTCTTTAAATAAAGGAAGGGAAGGAGGGAAAGTAGGAGGGAGCTCAGGAGAGAGATGGGAGAGGGAGGGAGAGGGAGGGAGAGGGAAAAGGAGGGGGAGGGAGAGGGATGGGGAGAGAAAGAGAAGAAGAGAAGGGAGGGGAAGGGAGGGGAGGAAGGTAGCAAAAAAGGAAAGAAGAAGCAGCATTTTTTTTCCTTCCCCTCAGGGCCATATTTTATTGAAAGAATACACTACTTGGCGATTGCCAAACTTCCATCAAAACTGTATCAGAATAAGCTGGGAGCTTTACCATGCAGATTCCTTGGCCCCTGCACAAACTTACTAAGTCAGAGCCTGAACCTGTCCAGGAATGTATTTTAAAAGCTTCCCAGTGATTCTGGTGAGTGACCAGGATTGAGAGCCACTGGACATCACATTCACTGCCTCTACTTCACCATAGGTTCATGAATTAGTCCATTGCAATCTGGACCATACCCACCACCTCTCCTTGGTTTTATAAACCAGGACCTCTGTTACTGCCAAAGCTAACGTCGACTGTTACATCTAATCTTATTTGACGACCAGACAGGTTTGACACTGAGACACTGATGATTATTCCCATTCTTTAAGCTTTACCTTTCTTGCCTTCTTTGGCACCACCCTCTTCTGGTTCTTAGGTTTTGTCCAACTTTTGTTTTTCTCTTCTTTTTTAGGGAATTTTATGGACCCTTCTTCTTGATCCTGAAATGTTTCCCAGGACTCACTCAGCCACTCTTTAATAAATTATCAAATGCCAACTCTGTATTAGGCACTGTTCTAGAATCTAGATACTGAGTACAGAGCAGTAAACAAAACAGATGAGATTCTCACTCTCAAGGAGTAAGGAACATTTTATTATGTTCTTTTCTCTTCCAGCTCTATACCAAGGGAACCTAAGTTTCATGAACCCTAAAACTGTTATAAAAATACTGTCAATAATATTATACATTCATGGGAGAAGATTCATAGCTCTTGTCAGATTCTCAGATAGGCTTGGAACACACAGAAGATTAAAATCCACTGCAATATATCTCTGTACTGAATTTTATCCATACACAAGGCTTCAATTATGATAGAAATGCTGATGACTCCTAAAGATAGCAGAGCAGAAAGCTGAGGTGTCACTAGCCACATGTGGCTACTTAAATTTAAATTAATTTTAAAAATTCAGTTCCTTAGTAGGACTAGTTATACTTCAAGTACTCAATAAATACATGTAGCTACTAGCTTCCATATTAGTGCAAACAGAACATCTCCATTCCAGAGAAAGCTTTATTGGACAGTGTAGAGGTTTCCAGATCAAACCCAGGATTTCAGTTCTAGCTCTGCCACTTGTTATCTGAATAACTCGGAGCGACTTATTTACCCCTCTCTACATTCCTGTCATCTGTTAAAATATAAGTAACTCCATAGATCTGTTTTAAGGATAAATTGGTTAACTAATTTTATAAAGCACTTAACAAAAAGCTTGGCAAATCATAAGTACCCTATGACTGTTAACAATACTTAATTTTATCACACATTTGCACTGGCATCAGGCTCTCCTGAATGTTCAACAGACATCTCAAACTGAACATGCCTAATACTGAATTCACCATCTTTGTCTCCTTTCCTTATATACCACAATGTGTTCATTCAAACTAAAAAGGTACCTCCACCTCAATTTCACATCAACTCCTGCAGATTCTAATTCTACTTCCTTACTATCCCTCAAATCCACCCCATCCTCCATCCATCACTCCTACGGCCATTGCCTTAGATCCTGCTCTCAGGGCCCCTCGCAGGGGTTTCTTTAACAGGCTAACTGCTTTTCCTATTGCCAATTTGGCCCTACTCCAGCATATCCTTGACACTAACACAATAACATTCTTCCCGAAATGCAGATCTGATAGTGTCTCTTCTTGACTAAAGTCCTTCAGTCTTCTCATAATTTCAGAACAAAGTTCAAACTCTTTATTTAGCAATAAAAACCAAATAAGCCGGCTGCTACCTACCTTCTCAGATCCCACATCTCGCATGTCCACTCCAGAATTTCACTCTCCAGTCATTCCACTTGCCTCTGGTTTTTGAATATGCTCTTCTCCTGGCCTGATACGTACTCTTCTCTATTCTCCTCTTTGTTTTACTCATTCCAATAGCTGAAGCAGTACAGTTCAGGGACTAAGTGTGAGGGCTCTAGCTTTATACCGCATGCACTCAAATCTTTACTCATTCCACCTACTCTATTCAATATCAACCTCCACAAAATTGGGATAATAAAAGTATCTCCTTCATTGGGGTTGAAAAATGGAATAAATTAATATCTACAAAACACCTGAAAAGGTATCTGGCATTGATTAAGTACTCAATATTATAACAATTAGCATCCACATAATATAGTAGCTTCTCAAGAAAATTTTTCTTGATGGTCATGGCCCACATTATGGTCCTACATCACCTTGTACTGCCCTTTATCATAAATAACACTTATCATAGTCTCTGGGACACAGTAATTAACTATTCAGCACTCTCTACCTTCTACCACACTATAAGTTATTTGAGAGCAAAGAATTTTGTCATTTCTTTTAATCCCCAGTACCCAGCACTGTGCCTAGCACACACTAGGTACAACATGTGTCTGATAAATGAATGCACGATTATCTAGCCTTGTCCTCTCTCCCAGCTCTCCACTTTCACTAAATATGCCCTGGCCAATTCAGAAAGATAGCTTACTGTTACTCCCAAATCTGTAGCACAGCTTATACTCTCCTTCCGGATAACAATGTGCCTCAAAACGTTCACCAGCATTTTCTGAATGCCTATGTTGAAAGCATCCTGCCAGGCCTCACTGGGTGTATAAGACATGGTCTGCGACCTCAAGGAGCCCACAGTTCAGTATGAATTCCTGATGTTTCCAACAGACTGTTTCGGGCATTGGTACTCTCGAGATACCAACTGAAATTAGATGTACAAATAAGGAAGCCACTGTAAGAAAACCCGCCACTACCTTCTAATGCCAGCCCTCCTCTGACCCACCCCCATGCCAAAGTTGTGGTCCAACTCTCAGTTATCCAACGTGAGGAAGGTGTACTGCATGTTCAATAGAGCCTCCACTGGAAGGTGCGAGAGAAGAATATGGCTCTCCAATTATGCATAACAGGTAAAAGTAGGAAAATATTTTGAAGCCCAAAGCTACAGCTTTTTATTTCTTCCTTTCTAAAATGTCTATGGGTTTTAAATTTCCATGCCAATCCTTGGCTTTCATGAATATAGAAAAATCTTTGGTTGAGAAAAAAACTATTCTCTTTAATGCTCTGTTCTTAGATATTTTCCATATTTTTATTGTGGAAAACCCACAATAAAATTCTAGGCCTCTCACCACACACAATTAAAAGGATTACACTTACCCCATTACATTCCTCAAATGGGGTCTGAAGAAACGGGACAAAGAGAACTTGTGTCAGCTTAAACTCTCTTCAGTTGCTCTTAGCTAAAGGAAAAAAAACACTTTTTTCTAGTTTCCCACATCCTAGTCACTTTCTTGGCCTCCATTACTAAGCTTCACAGTATAATCTTAAACCCTCTTAAGAGAGTAAATACAAATTAACCAGGTCATTTAGTGGTAAACCTTTATTCAGGCAGTAATGTAACCAAGTTGCTTCCCAGAATCTGACGTCTGTGAGAATTCATTAAGACCCTGGGCAGTGAAGTCTCAAAGGCCAGCCTCCCTCCCCACCCTCCTGCATTTAGAAAACCCCTTATTTCCCAATCCAGAGCCTTCACATTGGAGAAGGAAGTAAGTGCTAGGAAGCTACAGAAAGTTCCCAGACCCCATGCAATCACCAGAAGCCATTTTGTCCACAGATAACCCCCAAACCTTATTTTGGACAATCATCTTGATCCTGGTCCCTTTATCCAAACTGTTCAAAATAAGGAGTTTAAGTTCCTTTTCCATCAATTTCCTCTCATAAGAGCAAGTCAGGAGACTTTCCAGGACACAGTGAGAGCCTCTGCTTGTGTTCCCCACATGTCCCTACTTCCTCCACATCAATAACTCTTCAACTATATTCCTAACTATCATGTTTTGAGAGAGATAACTGACTAAATACAATTTGTCTCCTAGTTCGTGTGTGTGTGTGTGTGTGTGTGTTTGTATATTTAATCAAAGGTACACAACTATCACTCAGAACTTCAGGTCAGCATCCAGTACACAGGGTTCACAGAATTAAAGCCAAACAAACTTAATGTTTTAAGTTATCTTATTACAGAAAAAAATGTATGTTAGGCTTTTGAAATTCTGGAAACACCTAAAGGAAACCCTCTTTCTAAGGAACCAGTGACCTTGGTAATACTATACAATTGCCATTTGTTTGATCTCTTCTTGGCTTCTCTTCTACCAACCTCTGAAAAGTTGTTCCTAGAGTTCTGCCCACAGTCCCCTTCTTGTCTCTGCACACTGTCCCCCAACAATCTCATCCCAACCTATGCGTCAACAACCCACATGTTGACTCCCAAACCTGTATCACCAGCTTCAGTTGTTTCACCAAGCACCAGTTCCCCGAATCCAACTGTTTACAGAACATTGCCAAACCCCTACCTCCCCAGGCTCCTCAAAAAGCATGTCCAAAACTAACCCCCAACTCTCCTCCCCTACTCTCACCTCTTTTACCAAATAACTCATATCTGCCTTCCTTAGCTCAGCTATCTGCATCACTATCCATACACTTAGATGTCAAACAAGGAACCTCAGAAATAGTTTTGGCAGTTCCCTTTCCTCCACTCCCTACCTCCAACTTGTCCCTGAGTTCTGTTGTTCCTATTGTGAAACATCTTTTCTATCTGCCCCCTCCTCTCTGTCCTCACTATCCCTGCCCTGATCCAAAGACCAGGACCAGACTGGCTGCATAAGAATCACCTGAAAACTTTTTTAACTGTAAGTTCCTATCCCCTACCTTGCCCTGGATTTTGATTCAGGGGGTCTGGGGTGGGGCCTGAAGGATTTTTAATATACATCCCAGGTTTCCTAACTACTAAAGTCCTACCCTATTAAAATGACCCCTTAACTGTGCTGATAAATTTTTAACAACAAGCTTGGGGGAGAGAAAGGCGTAATTTGTATCATTTGCTGGATTCTGTGGTATAAATACTCCCACTACAGTCAAATTTCAAGCTGCCAACATGTCACTAAAATCACAATTAGGAAGCAGTGTGCATAATTAGCTGATGCAAGTCCACCCCAGCAAGTGAATGCTCCTAGACCACCACCTACTATCTTCTAAAACAGCTCTCAACATGACTCTTCTCAGGTTAAAATCCTTGGATGTTTCCTCACATGTCACAGAGTACAGTCCACAGATCTTTGCTTCATACACAAGGCCTTACAACATGAAACCAACTTCTTCTTCCTAACTCTTCAACTACCTTTACAGAAAGTTTGGCCTAAACCCCCAATGTTCTATTTACACTGAACCACTTGTGCTCTCCAAATACACCATGTACACTCATTCCTCCAAACTTTGCTCATATTGTCCCTTCTGCTTTAAATGTATCTTCTACGTGACCTCACAGACCCCAACACTATAACTCCATCTTCCACTTGGGCCAGCTGTGTCCCATTTCACACAGAAGCCTGGCCGTTTCTTCCTTCTGACATACTCAGGGCCTAATTCAGTGATTTCTTTTTTTTTTCCTACCTGACCCAGAGCTCTTGCTCCCTTTGAGCCACACATCTGTGACAAATCCGAGCCTGAGCACTTATCACCAGTGACAATGGTCATTCTGCCCGAACCTTGGAAATATGTTGGCTACATCAGAGAAAACCTTTAGTGCAAATATTGGCTTTTTTTTCTTCAGTGTATTCAAGATATTGCATACTAATATGGTGTATTTAATATTAACAATAAACCTTCACATTTAAACGGTGATTTCCAGTCTATAAAGTGCTTCCATGTACATTCTTCAAATGATCCTTCCAAAGTCAAAAAGTAGGTAAGAAATATATATGTATGTACATATGTGTGTGTATATTTATATATATATGTACATATAAATATACCTATACATATATATACATATATATACATATATATATATACGTATAAATACACACACACACACATACACTCTGAACCCCATTTTAAAGATGAAGAAAATAAGGGTTCAAGGGGCTACGTGACATGTCTAAGAGTGAACTGTGGGTAAGCTAAGGAACGAGGATTTCAATCCAGGTTTTCAAGTGAATTCTTTGTTCTTTCACTTTGACAATGCTGGCCCATAGCATTCACTTGGAGCTGGAAAGGGGTGGATGGCAGGAATGGCCTCAGTGATGAGACAAAGGGAGATCTGAACTTGGTGGAGGAGCTAGAAAGAACCTGAATGTTCATTCCACTGAAACTGTCTTCTGTCTATGCCCTGCAGGAGGTAGCCCTCAGCCAGAAAGCAAGAGCATCTGAAAAGTTCAACACAGCAAAAACCTTGAAACAAGAAATGACAAGAGTTTGCCTTGACCAGTTAATGGGCACTGATGTGAGATAAGACAGTTTGCCAGATAATGGCACTTGCTATGAGGCTGCAAAGGTCACAAGTGAAACCAACCACACAAATAAACAAGTTTTTGACTATACCTAAAAAACAAAAAAACAAAAAAACAAAACCCTAATATGCCTAAGAGTAGAGTTGTCTCAACAACCAGCCGTTAAAAAGCCAACTAAGACAAAGCAATGTGCCCAGGGAGAGGGCAGGACTTCCTAGAGTTGGACCCAGACCTAGAGACACTTCTAGGAGGCCAGTTACAGGCTGGCCTGAAGCCCAAGGAGTCTTTGAGGGCTGGAGAGGCCAGCGCCATCCCATTTAGGTGTGAGGGCAGAACTCAGGAAGGTAGGCCAGCGGTAGAGCAGAAATGCCAGTGTTCTGGGGGTTTCTTCAGAGAAACAAGTTTAGGAAACGTCCTAGTAGCAGTGCCAACTTGATTCTACTGCCAGCGAAAGCAGCTTGATTTAGGAGCCAACCTGGAGTAGACTGGGACACTGATTCCCTAGAAACAACTAGCAAACTCCTATAAGAACATTTTAGAAGTCCAAGAAAAAGTAGTAAGACTCTATTTTACATCTGATTAAAGATTAAACTCAACTAAGAACAAATATGTTTTCAAAATGTTTCATGATTATGGCTTCCCAACTGACAGTTAATTTTGTCACTGCCTGTGTGTTCGCCACTCGTTAACATAAAACAAACCCCTTAAACTGAAAGTGTATGAATTCTGAAGGTACAAGGAAGGGAAGATATAGAAAGTCTTGTATTGTACCCCTGAAGGTCAAGGAAAGAGGCACCCAAGGAGAGGAGAGGCTGATGCATCTGGAAAGAAGGACAAGTTCTTGAGTCCTAAAGGACAAAGAACACATGGGGGAGTGGGTACTTATACAAAAACCCTATCACAGACAAATTGCCAGCTTCATGAGGAACCAGGGAACTCAAGGACAGCCTGTAAGCTGTACTGTTTTCCAGAAAGAGTTCTTTCAGCTTCCCTGCCTTCCCCTTTCCTGCCCCATTCCTATACCCATCCCCCATCCTACTTCATTTGCCTTTAGCCCCAGGAAAAACTGGCTTATAGAAAAACTCTATCTTGGTTTTTTTTTCCCCAATTAGAAAAAATAAAACAGTCCTAACCAAGAATTTTGGTCATTTACCAACTCATACAGAGCCCCTCAGGGGCCTGGGAAGAAGCAGCACTCACTGGACCTGGAGTAGGGACGTCCATTCTGTTTCTACAGTGCCATTTTCCACACAGAATTAAATGTCATATCTTCTCAGCCAATAACTTTGCCAACTTTCTGCTAAGGTATATACTACTCATGGCCACTTTTCATCAGCAAGAAGGCAAGAAGTACTGGATAATTTAGAAAATTGAGCAAAAGAAAACAGAAGTTGATAATCCATAGATTATTTATTTTTGATTTGAGAATGTTAATGAAACACACACACACACACACACACACACAATCATTCTGTCCTGTATCCAATTAATTCTCTTCTAGTTCAGCTCTGGGTTCCACCCCACATCAACAAGGATATAAAAAAGATTCTAATAATCCACAAAGTGGATAATTCATCCATTCAAAATTCATTCAAAGAATACTGCTATTCAAATATCAGCCTGTAAACAGAGAAAAAGATGAGAAAGCAAGCTTTGGATGGCCCAGGTATTATGCTAGGAGGCAGGGGAGGCAAAGTACCCTAAGACCTAGCCCTGTCTTCAAGAATCTTAATGTGTGTTTAGGAATGACACTTAAAATCTAAAAATAATTATGAATAATATAATAATTATAAATAACCAAAAGTTTGTATCATAGAAAAGGGAAAACTAACATGTTCTTAGAGTTCTGTAAGATAGTATTTTTCACATACTATCTCACTTAAAAGTCAGTATTTTATATTTTTCTCTTTTTTAATTCAAACTCTACTCTGTTCTCAATTTCTTTATAGCAAACATACAACTGTCCCATTTTCTATAACCAAATACCCCAATCTGCCTTAACTCCAAGGGCTGATCATTGTAACTATAACTCATATATGATGCCATGTTGTTTCTGATCTACACAGTGTCTCACACAATAACCAGCTATAAATGTTTTTCCAAGCTCATGGCTAATCAGGCAACTAACTGTCTTGGTGACACCCAAGCCCATCTGTATATTTCCTGAGTACCCAGTGTAACTCTGCTGGTCTAAGAGCATTAAGGTGATTATTCCTATGCATATCTGGCTAAGAGGACCTGACTCTCAGAATTGGGGAAAATTACAGGAGCACAAAGTGCTAATCCCAGAATAAGTTCCACTTCTATTCTGCAACTGCTCACCTGCAGAGCTGAGTCAAGTATTCCACCTACACATACATAAACACCCTACATGTTCTTATCACTCAAAATTCTCCTATTCTCCTCTGTCTTTCCTGTTCATTGCTCATAGTCCACCAGTAAATGGGTCAGGAGTTATGATGAGCAGAGAACAATCCTGGTCTTTCACTAGGATCCTTTAAATAATAATGATAATAATAATGATGATAATGATAACCCTGCTTCATACTCTTCTCTGTATCCATTTTCTTTTCAGGGCAATTTTAATAAGAAGGTAACAAATGAAATTGCAATGGGCAGGCTCCATTCCTGAGCTCATTTTGATGATATAAGTTGGTAGTGGTGATGTCCAGTTGCCCCAAGAGGTCAAATATTCACAAAAAAATGGGCTCAGACTATCTTTTATTTCATAGTACTTTGAGTATTACATTTATCTGCCTTTTCGCTTTCCTTTCATTTCCCCATTCCTCTAAGGATCTCCATTAGCTGCATCTACTTCCTCTCTACTGACTTCTTCACTTCCTGCAATCAAGCTTCAATCTCTATTGCTTGCTACAAACTGTTCTTATCAAAGGTCATCAATGACTGCCTAATGGTCTTTATTCATATCCCAATTCTTTCTGACATTTCTACAGCATTTAAAGAGACTTCCTTCTTGAAAAAAATAAAGTATTCTACCCTTGGCTTAATTTCAGTAGTACTTAGTGAAATCACATCTCTCATTCAACAAGTATTTCAAGAGCATCTACCATGTGCCAGGCTCCATTTGAGGAAACACAAAAGTTTAAAAAGAGAGGGAAAGATATATTCTGTACTTAAGGAATTTACTCTCTAATGAAGAAAGAGATACTCCATTGAATGAGATACGTACAATAAGCTAACTGCTTCAATGGAGAGTATACACAAAGTACAGTACCCCATATATCCCCATGGGGCTGCATGGGAATATAGACAGAGCTTCACAGAGAAGGAAGCATTTCAGCTGACATTTTAAAAGATGAGGTTTTACTAGGCATATCATATTCCAAGTAGAGGGACTTGCACATGCCAATATACAAAGCATGAAAAGAGGTGCATGCTCAGTCAAGAACCTTGAGTTCCATACTGATGAAGGTAAAGGCTGAGGTGGCAATAACAAGAGATGAACGTGGGAAAGTAAGCAAGGTCTGCATTACAAAGGAAGGGCCTTATGTGTCCGGAAATGGCATGAAATTTCATCCTGCAGGTGATGAAAAGGCACTGAAGAATTCTGAGCAGGGGAGTGATTTATTTATTAGAAGAAAGTAGAGAGGTAAGTGGAAGGCCTATAATGAGGGTCTCTCAATAGAGCAGAACGGATGAAGACCTAAGCTAAGAGAGTGGAATGAGGATGGAGAGATTGAGGAGGGGCCCAACTGTAGGTGACAGAAGAAGGCAAGGGAGAAATCTAGGATGTCCTCGTTAAAAAGAAATGGAGTCACTTGTGCTACACTCCACCAAGGCTTAATACCTAACTTAACTGCAGTTTTAGCCTCTCCCAGGAGTCAAATTTAAACCAGTCAGTCTGAAATTTCCCGATTAACACTAGTGAGGTGATCTGCCTAATAAAATCCCCTGAATTCCCCTCAGGGAAGGTGTCCTGGGCTGAAATAATTCACTTTTCGACTTCTTAGTCTTACTCTCTCCTACTTAAAAAACCTTCTATTTTGTACAGCTCATCGGAGTGCCCTTCTAGATGCTAGATAGGATGCTGCTTGTTTATGAATTGCTTAATAAAGTCTATTATATCTCCAAATTTATTCAGTTGAATTTTGTTCTTTTAACATCATGCTGCCTCTGCTTGCCAGCACCTGAGGACAGTTCTAGCTTTTTCTTCGGGATCTCCGCCACTTTAGCACAGTGCAAAACAAGTGTGAGACAAGCAATAAATACCTGCTGTCTAGTTAATTACTATCACCTTCATTAACTAATGGTGAGATAAGTCTACAGAAAATCTTCAGTGAGTCTTGTATCTAGAGTGAGAACAGGAGGGCTTCTAAAGTGGATTATGAAAAAATTTCAGGGCACTTCAACTGGGTTCTTTGTAACAGCAGCCCCCAACCTTTTTGGCACTAGGGACCAGTGCTCCTATGAGAATCTAATGCCTGATGATCTGAGATGGAGCTGAGGCAGTGATGCTAGCACTGGGGAGCAGCCGCAAATACAGATGAAGCTTCGCTCGCCTGCTGCTCACCTCCTGCTGTGCGGCCCAGTTCCTAACAGGCCACGGACCAGTACTGATCGGTGACCCGGGGGTTAGGGACCCCTACTCCATATCCCTGGCTCCATAGCATAACATGTATGCACATGTCTTATAGTCATGAATAAAGTAACACTCATCTATTAAAAATAAAATATATGGGAAATAGAGCACAGTACAGTGGAGCCGCAGCAGTGGAGCTAGGCTCAGAAGTCCTGGTCTTGCTCTGGCTCTGCCACTGACTAGGCAGAACACAGAGTGAGTAGCATCACCATTCTGATTGCTTCTCTGTAAAGTGAAATGAGTGTGTCATTCAATCACAAAGGCCTCCTAGCCTTAACAGTGCAATGAAACTAAATAATGTTTAATTAAGTAAGGAAATCTTCCAAGAAAAATCAGTATGAAAGCTAAGTGATTGGCAGAGACTGGACCGTGTAAATTGAATGAGGATAGTGGCAACCTAAAAACAGCAATCTGCAAACAACTGTAGTTCATACATCCGAAAAGGCAATTTCATAGGGACAGAGACACAGAAATGTGACCTCCTGACTCACTTCCTGTGAACTCTTTTCATTTCTTGCTTCCTTTTATTGTTATTCTGTTTCCAGCTTATCATCTTATCATAGTTTATAATACTTGTAATAAAATCATGGACCAACCCTTATAGCAGGAAGGGGCATAAGAGGTAACCTAATCTAAGTCTTTCCCTCTAAGAACGGAATCCCAAAGGCCAAAGAAGAAACACGGTAAAGCCAAAGAAGTATTTAATAGCACTGCAAAGTAGAAAATTTAAGTCAGCCAACTCTCAGAACAGAGTTCTGCCCACAACATCATGCTGGCCTTACGGTATAAAACTATAAACTCTCAGAGGGCACACACGACAGTTGTTTCTCAGTCCTTTGGAGGTATCGCTCATAACAAGGATAAATGCTAACAGCTGTTCGCTCCACAAAATGTATATCTGCCATTGTTGAGTGTTTTCTAGGTACCGGCTCTGTCCTAACCACTGGAGACAAGGCTCCTGAGCTCTTAAGGACCTCAAATTCCTGTTTAGCAGAGGGATGCAAAGATGAAAGGCATATCATCAACAAAGAGACAAAAGAATGTGATAATTTCTAAAGTAAGAAGTATTATGAAGACAATAAAATTGGAAAGTGAGTCTCAAAAAATCTAAAAATATGCTAAGGTCACATTGATAATAAGTGGCAGAACCTGGACTTGAATCCACCCAGATCACTCCAAAGTCTACAATTTACTAGCTAGGCTGTATTAACTGACTAGCACTGCAGTTTGCAAAACAAGTGCCACAGAATGAATGACTGATTGGATGCAAATACATATAATCAGAAGGGTTCCCATGTATTTTTAATTTGAAAGGGGATTCAGAGGGAAATTCTAGTGAATTGTTTGATTTTAGTTCATCCTAATAAATCTCTAGGTAGTCATAAGGAAAACAGATTACAGTTTAATCAAATATTTTTCCTTTCATTCTATGTCTGTCTACTTGCTTTCCTACTTTCCTAAATAGTAAACATGGCTCTTACACAGTACATATTCAAACAATATTTATTGTTGCTGTCAGCGGGGATAAAACAGACCACAATACTCTAATATAAGACTAAGTGCTCACAAAATATTCAGATATAACAAGTGAAAGTAGTTCTCAAAATATAAGAATTATATGTACCTTGTTCCATAGGTACAGTTTCATGAAAGATAGAATGAGCATTGCAGAGTGTACACAAAACCAATCTTAATCTCACAAATGCCTTGAATCTCTTAAAGGCCACCTTTTTCACAAGTTTGCTCTTTTCTTTTTTTTAATTTTACAAGTTCTTCTATTTTTTCTAAAAGTTCTAACTCTGCATCTTCTCTCCTAATTATACCTCACATCACAGAATGTCACTTATCTCAAACTCAGCAGATAATCCTGCCCTCCACTTATTTAGTCCTCCACAGTTCCTTATAAGCAATACTGAGTAAGCTGAAGTCAAAGATTTATGAAGCCAGATCACAGGAAATTCAGATGTGCACAACACCCACACAGCTGGTTACTCATCCCCCTCCCTTACCCGTTAGAAGGGGGATCAGGTTCCAGAGATGAACCAAGAAATGCTAAGAGACAACAATGCCTTAGCTGATCACATGCAGCCCTAATCACCTTCTGGACCACTATTTTATCCTGGCCTGCCAACGCCAAATGAGTCAGCAAAGGTGCCACAACACAAACAACTAAGATTCCCAGCACCTGCCCTTCAGATCAGAA
>NW_006492031.1:2763762-2777554 GCF_000325575.1 Pteropus alecto | reverse complement strand
TCTTTCCCTTAAATTTAAAGAAGAAGGAGATAAAAAGAAGTAATCAGATAGTGAGCACCTACTGAGCATCAGGCACTTTGTGTGAGAAATGCCTTACCTTTTACTACTTCATTTTCAAACCAGCTTACAAGGTAGGTATTATCATGCTCCCCTATTTATGTAGGAAGAAACTGATAATGCAAAGCAATCTGAGAGCAGAAAACTTGCTCCAGGCTGTAATTTTAATCTATGGAAGTAGGATGGAAATTGCTACTTAAATAAAAGTCACACACAGCCACTAGGAAGCCATCTACACCAGTGAGGAATGGTGTCAACCTATGTTGCTATTAACAGTATTTTGAAAAAATAAAAAGCCTTGGAAAAAGTAGAAACACATTCTATTTCTCAGTTGTCCCAAATCACTCTCAAATTCACAATTAGTAGCCACCTGTGTCTCCAGATTCTCTGTCACTCAGCCCCAGTTGGGCTTACCTTGTCCTCACCTAGAACGGGGAAGGCTAAGTCTCTAAGTCTCTTTGAAGTGAGTGAATCTAAACCAACTGTTGACATCAAGCCAAGTATCAAATTCAAGAGGCAAATTAAAATTTCTTGCTGATAAGAGTTGAGTCACCATCCTACGGCCAAGGATCACCTCACCTGCCCTGGGGGATATTCACAATTAAAAATATATACATACACACACATGTAATATTTACATATATATTAAATATACAACATATTTATTTCAAGATTTATTTACTTAGTTGTTCATTCGTTCATTCATTCTCAGGTACCTATCCACCTAAACTGGATGAGTATATTTAGAGTTATTTGCATGGTGCCAATAGTTTCTTACTCACCCTCTGAGGATACTACTGAGTTGATTAAGATAGTGAAAGTGAATTATTTCCAAATAGCACCTGTCGCCCAAAGGGGCCTTTACCTAGTAGGCAATTGAAGGCAGTGCCCCAGGGGTCTAGATTCTCCATGGCTATGAGAAATAAAGCTAAGAAAAAAGCACAGATAATAACCCCAAAGTACCTTAACTTTTGAATCCTTTGCTGGTAAGAAGCAAAGCAGAACTTTTGTTTCCCCTGCCCATTCTCTGTTGGAGAAACCAACAGAGAAACCATCTTTGTGAAGAATGGTTTCTTCACAAAGAAACCATTGTGAAGTTCAATGGTCAATCATCAAACAGAAAAAGAACAGATGCAAAAGCCCTGGCAATCCCATGTCATGGCAGAGCACAGAGTATGCACTATCTTTGCCAATTCTGTGAAATGAATGGACTAGACCCTATGTCGAGAGTAAATTGCTTCTGCTCTCCTAAGACAAAATGTCCACCCAACTCTGCTTGCTAAGAAAGGCCTTCGACTAGAGAGGATGTCCTTCACAACAAGACCTGGCCAACCACCACAACTACCAAACGTAACAGTTACTGCTGTGATCTCCTTGGATGCACCAGTCACATTTTTAAATTCTACATTTATTTGTATGATTTGCATGGACTGCATAATAGATGTACAATAAAAATCTGTTGTTGAGGAAATGAATGGATGGACAATAAATAAACTATACTAAATCATTCAAGAGTAGAAGCCAGCCAAAATTCAGTGGGCCAACACATGCCAGCCAAGCTGTAAGCATATGTGGAATTTGGACTCTCCTCACTGTGGCAGCCTGAATGTTTAATGTGTCCCTCCAAATGGGAAGGGGACCAAGTGGAGGTAAAATTCAGTAAAAGCTTTTCACAGGGGCTGCTGTTTAAAAGAGTATAGGCATGCTGAAATAGCTACTTATAGTGTTTGGTCTTTATTTTCCATTTCCTGTGGATTTTAAAGACTCACATTGTCAGTACATACATATAAACCTCAGTGTAATATCAGAATATATATGTATTATACGATATAGAAAAAGGTCTGAATTAAAAGTGACAGAACACAACCTCTTTCTGAGTCAGGTTTCCATCATTACTTAGTTGTATAAATGTGGACATGTTTCAGAGTTTCAATTTCTTAAAGTGCCATGTGGACATACTCATTACATCTGCCCATAGGATGTAGGAACAAATGAAGTAATGGGCTGTCATGCCATAAGCATGTTGTTGGAAGGTTCAGTTTGTGCCAGGCCCTGTGATAAGTGCTGGGCAAATACAAAGAATAATTATACTCTGTGCCTGCCTTCCCAGAGCCCACAGCCTGGTAAATCACTTTGAAAAGGACAGAGTGCTACTGAAATGAAGAGATTATGATAAACTGCTACTGCCAATACTGTTTTCATTTGTATCCAAGTGGACACCATTCACTGGAAGCTCCCAATGGCAAGTGTCAGTGTCCCCTCTTTTCTCTGTACCTCCTCCCTGGTTTCCCAGTTTAAGGCCCCATGCTCTCCGGTGGCTCAATAAATGGCATTTGTGGCCTGCCTTAAAAGGCTGTCATGTCATTACACCGCATAAAGAAAGGCTGTTTCTATTGGTGACCCTTTGGCTCTTGGCATCCAATAGAGCTAAGAGAAGGAAAGAATCCAAATTCCAGGAGAACAACTGCTGTGGTATCTGACAGCTGAAGAGTGAGGTACAGCTAATAACATCGTCTCTCAAGTTCTTGGAAGATGTCGGAGCAATAACTGCATCTGCATTCCAAAATACCCACGCCACTGGGAGGAAAGTCAGAGGCCCGCAGTCAGCCCCCAGCTCCTCTCTCAGTCATATCTCTCTTCAAATCAGGGTGTAAGACATTACTTTTACAACTCCTAATTTCCAAATTTTAGAAAACAAACCAATTCCCTTACAGTGATGTGCCCAAGCAACTTGTTTTTAAAAAGCAGGAAAAGGCTAATTACTATCTTCAGACTGTACCTGAGCTCTGGATTGACCATTAGCCAAAATATTGCTTCCAATGTGCTCTTGCAGTCTCGGTCCTCGTTTTGGAACAGGTAAACCACTCTCCCCTAGTTTGGACAAATTCGACTCTTGAATAGAGACAAGCCTTAGAAGACTAGCAGTCTCTGATCTCTGGACACTTATAATTTGATGGAAGACACAGACAGTATAAAGAAAATAACATGAAAGTAACCAACAGGCTTAAAACAGATGAGCCAATACAAAATATCCAGATTTACATAAATGGCATCATCATGCGGCAATTATTCAGCTTCAACAGGACTTCTTGCTTTGCAAATGATTTATAATAGAATTTCATTAAAATCAAATTTCTATATAGTCCTTCATTTGTTTACCTGTTCATCGCCTAAGAACATGTTTACTGAGCCCCTACTATGTTCCATGTAAAGAGCTTAGCAGGCACTGAATAAAACAAATACTGAATAAAATGACTCTGCCCTCACATCTTACGATCCAGTGAAGAATACAATGTGACCAAATAATCACAATATAGGAACAAAGATATTATAAACACTTAAGTCAAGACATACTTCCTAGAGGAAAAGACAACTAAGCTAAGATCCAAAGGAAAAGAAGGACTGATGATAGCAACGTGGGTTAGTGTCACAAAAGAGGAATTCCGTCTGAAGGAATAATGTCAACGAAGATCTGGAAATAAAAGGAGGCACTAAAAGGTTACTTTGGCTTAAGGCAGAGTCCTAGGAGCAGCAGTAAATGAAGCAGGGGGAGCAAGATGTAAGATCATGAAGAGCACTCTGGCTGCAGAGTGAAGAATTAAAGGGGAGGAGCTGCAAGGTAGTCAGTGAGACCAGTCAGGAGGGTGCTTGGAAAACACCTGAGAGATGATGATGGCCCACAGAGAGGCAACGGTGGTAGAGATGAGAAGACAGACTTGAAGAACATTTTCTCCCAAGAGAGCAAGTCTTGTGAAACTGAAGGATACCAATGCCCAATGCAAGGAACAGAGTCAGAGAAATTGGTTTAGAGGGAAGGATAATGGGTTCACTTAGGGATAGAAGAGCTGAGTTTTGAAGAACAGATCCTCAAAAATGCCCATTAGGATGCAGAAGTTGGCTATATGAGCCTAAGGCACAGAAAAGAGATGAGGTATGAAATATGAATGTCAGAATCATCATCATATAGGAATTATTAAAGCCAAGAGAGTGGATGAAATAGCCCAAAGAGAGTATGTAAATTTAGTTGGAGGAGAAGGAGGAGGAGAAATAAGAGGCCTGGAGTCAGAACCTTAAGCAGACAATACTGCAGAAACAGAGAGACAAGAGCAGCCCATAAATTATAAAAACTGTCTTCAGCACTGATCATTAGATTGGAAAACTGACATCTCATAAATAATTAAAATAACAACAAACCATTATTCTAGCTTACACTAACCAGAGGCGTAGACTCAGAGGCCTCACAGACCACCAAAAAAATCTCAACTAATGATAACAAACACATCTACTTAATTTTGTCTTACAAGATGAAGAAAAAATGAAAACCCTCCATTTAACAGTTAGTTGAGAAAGATAACAAGGCCCAGAGAGATTAAGTAGCCTGCCCAGAACCACACAGAGAAAAAATAAGCAGAACCAGAACCTCCACCTCATGCTGCCTCAGATGGTCCCTTGGACTGGTGCTAGAGCAACAATCCTAGGAAAAAAACTTACTCTGCCCCCAAATATAGAGAAGGCCTGCCTGAGTTTCCTGGCTTCACCGACAATGATATGGTTCCATCCTGGGCAAAGATGGGCTCCCTAGGACACGGGGTAGGCTGAATGTTTAGTTGGGTTGCAGGAGACCTGTATTCTAGAGTCATTTCTGTCACTGATCCACTTCGTGGCCTTGGACTTCTCTGTTTGCTCAAAGTTGAAATGACCATACAAAGCCCATCCACCATAAAGACTAGATTCTTTGAGAGAGATGCAGAACCAGAACTGTGGGCACTAACAGGTAGCAGCTGAGTGTGAGAGAAGTAAGGTGATGTGGTGGTGAAATGTGGGTCCCAGGACGCTTCTCCTCTCCCTCCCGGAGGGCAGAGCTTTTCCTCAGACCTTTTTTTTAAATTTTTTTTATTTTTTGCTTTAGTCTAAATTCCATATTTTACTGAAATTATCTTTTAGATGTTGATCTTCCACACGAGCTGTGAGTTCCTCCATTTCTGTACCCCAGCACGTAGCACAGCACCTGATTCCCTGTAATGCCCAATAAATGTTTGGTGAACGGTGAAAATTACCTCTCCTGATTTATCTACATGTTCAGTCTAATCTCTTTGACTGGCAAAAGAAAAGGCATGTCAACTACTAGAGGCATTCTGGAAAGCAATTTGAGAATGGAGAAATGACTTCAGGGGGAGAGAAATTTTTCAGGGCTCCTGAGAACTTTCTGAATAAGCAGGCCACTTTCTACTCTGCTCTGTCCTCTAACATGTGGCTGTCAGTTCCTCCAGTAAGTGCACAGGGCTGCATAGCCACCACTGGAGAAGTGGTGAAGCCCAAGTACAAAGCCAGGGTTTCCCTCGAATCTGGAACAAACAGCCTGAGTTACTAATATAAAGTCCATGAAGGACTATTCTCAAAGGGCAATGACCAGATATTCTCTCACCTTTACTGAGGACAAAACAAGAGAAAATGAGTTTGTATTGCATCATGGGGGATTTCAGTTAGATCTTAGGTAGAATTTTCTCAATAGTATGGCTTGAAGACATAAAAAGAAGGAACCAAGAGAAAGCAGCGCAATCCCCTTTCCTGTTTTTTTTTTTAATTAGATCTTCACGTGTCAAGAAGACGTGGTTCATCATAGACATAGATAGAGAAAACACATGTTATCACCCAAGCTGAAGGCAGATAGTTCTCTAGAGAAGAAGTTCCACCCTGTTCAGAGTAACCTTTATTACTCCATCCCATCCGACCCTGAGAATCAGCAAAAAAGGTCAGAAAGAGCTTCAGATTGTAATGACCCTGTAAATAAGAAAATAAATGCTTGTCAGGTCAAGGAAAGTTGCTCTAAGTGGTCAGACTGGCACTAACGTACAGCTTGGGTTAGGGAGAACATGAGAAAGAAGCCAATTGGCATCTTTTTTGATGACAGGGCCCCCTACTGTGGAGAAATAACTCATCCTGAAGGCTCCTCCAGAAGCAGTGCTTCAGAAATTCATGGTTTTTTCCTAATTTCACAGACTTTCCTGTCCTCAACCTATGGACCAAAGTTCTCTCGTATCTTCTACAGGTAGAAGGTAGAGAAGAGTTGATTAGAAAAAAAAAGAAAGAAAGAAAGGAAAAAAAAGAGTCCGATTAAAAAGAAAATCTGAGAAAAAATATTGGAAGATAATACTCCAAACACACTACTAATGGTTAGGTTAGTATGGTAAAATGATGAACTATTTTCCTCTTCCTTACTATCCAAAATTTCTATGATAACTTGCTATTTTATTACACATACAATATCCATTGACTTTTAGAATGTAAAAGTTTAAGACAACCAGCTGAAAGACCCTTGAAGAGACTCAAAGATGTATCACTAAACTAATTGTACATTGTCTTTCCATATTTTCCTAATTGCTGGGATTACCACACTTACCCATCCCCAAACCAGGTCCCCCCAACCCCCGCAAATTCTGTTTCCATAGTTGCAAAAGAAAGGGGAAAAAACAAGTGGGTTGTTAATTGTTTTTTTGCTCCCTTTGCTCAGCCCCCTCATTTCCTGACTAAACTTGCTAACCAAAAGCAGCCAAGCCTGAAAACCTCTGTGGTCAGGCTGTGGAGATAAGAGGCACCAGGCTGGGAACATGCATTTTAACACAGTGCTGACGTGGAGAGACCTTAAAGAGAAGGAAGAAGTTCCAGAGATGTGAAAGTTAGAAATTGGCCCAGACTTTAGGTGAGAGACCTGAGTTCTAGGCCATACCCAGATCTGCCACCACGGTGGGCCTAATCACCTTTCTTCTTCATCTCATCTACAAATCAAGGTTGAACTAGTCTCAACCCAATGAGACTATGGACAAAGAATGCAGAAGAAAGGCTTCACATCATCTGGCCAAAACAATGTATCAGGGCCTCAAAAGGAAAAGCTGTGGATTTCCTTATCTTTTTCCTCTCCCACCACTAGTCTTGGCTAAGGCATGGCCACATTTTCCTGGTGATGATTTTGAACCGTATTATCTAAATTGAAAATCCAGACACACAGTCTGAAAACAGAGGAAAATATCTGACAACAGGACAATCTTTAAGAGGTGGTGCATGGCTGCCCACAGTGGCATGGGGGGTGGTAAGCCATCGCCTGACACTTCTTTCCACCAGCTCAAAGCATCTCTATCCTACCTCCCTCCTCCCACCTAAAGGTCCACATTTAGTTTTGGGGTATGCATCCCTGATGGAAGCTTTCCCATCTCCTCTGAGAGAAAGAAGATTCCTCGGGCTCTAAAGGTACAGGGCAAGAGTACGCAGAGCCCTCTCCCACCCCACTACAAATTATTTAAAAGCTGTGTTTTTCTTCACACCAGGTACAACAGTCCCTTGGTGAGTCACCACAATGATTTAGGCTATGGAGGAAAGAACTGCAAAAGGGCAAAGGCACCAGGAAAAGCCCTCAGACTCCATAAAGCTCTTGTACACACAGCAACCCAGCAACCACTCCTGGGCTCTCAGGCTGGCTTGACTCTGTATCTAAACACCTGCTTCAGGGTCCAGTGGCTCACCTACTGGGGTCAGGAAGGAAATTCCCCACTGGCAGCTTAGTCATTCAAATGCCTTACTGAAAACTTCAGAATTACCCTAGAAGTAATTATCAGTGACCATCATAGATAGTACCTGGGAGAAAGTAACCAAGCAGAGCAGAATTATCACCTATTACTCTGCCCCAGGATCGTCCCAGTCTCTTGCCTGACACTTAACTGGTAGCCCCTCAGTGCATAACCACCATGGAAACTCTCAAAATACCAACTCCCACAGAGGAACCTGGCCAGTGTGAATCAGCCCACAAGGCACCATCTCTACCTTCTCAGTTTCCACAAACTGTCTGAATCTGGAAACCACATCTACAGCCAAAAGTTGGCAGCTTCTCACGGAGCAGTTCATTTAGGCCAGTCAGCATCAGCCTCACACATAGCTGTGCCTGCCCACGACTCCTGCATATTTTTCCTCAGCAGCCTCCCTATCCAGACCTTGTTCTACCTTCCTTTAGCACCTCCCCCTCCACCTGCACAGTTATCAAACATGCAAGGGCCCACCGTTCCCAGGCCCTAAGGAGGTGTTACAATGGTGTAGTTATTAAGACCTCAGGCCCTGGAATCAGAAGAACATGGTTCAAATCTCACCCCTGCTTCTGTTCAATCAAGAGCAAGTTAATCTCTGAACTTCAGGTTCCTCAGCCATAAAACCTGCCTGGGGGGTTAGTTGTGAGGATTAAATGTGATTGCACATTTAAGGTGCTTAGAAAACTTGGCACAAAGCAAGACATAGTCCCAGCCCTCAAGGAATTATGGGTCTGGCAGAGATTTTTGCTAGTTTAACTTTACCCAGCACCGATTACTTACTTAATCTGCTCACAAATAACAGATCTCTTTTGCATTTGTTTGATGCTTTGTGTTAGTGAAGACTTTTCTCTCTCACACACTCCTCATGCTTCTCATACATGGCAGGGTATATACAGAGCTCCCCCAGAAACTGAGCTGAAACTGGAAGCAAGACGCACTCTAAAGGTCAGAGGAAGGGTATGAAGAATCAAGATAAAAATACCAATGCTATATATTCATTACCTGCAAACCCACACGCCCACTAGGCTGGCACCAGATAGGTAACCCAGCCTACCAGACTGGGCAGAATCAGTGAGAGGTACCGCCTGAGGTCAGATGTGTAGCTAAGCAGAAACCATGAGGCTCCAGGTTGACAACACTCTTAAATACCAACCTGCTGGATTGTGAGCAGTCATGACAGGTAGGTATATTATACAGAAGAAAGGACTGAACAGCCAAGAAGAAAGGTGGTACAAATGGTGATACTAAGGAGGGTGGCCAGGAGAGCAGCAGCAAAGAGCTGTGTGCACTGCAGTTAAATACTCCATACCTGCTTACTTGTGCCTTGTCAGCTTTCCCTTCCCCCTTCATAGAATGAAAGGGAGCCATCCTGGAAGATGTGGCTCAATGCAATTTCTGGCTTTGCCAAAATTGAGCATGTCAGAGAGGGTCTCTGATCCTCTGGGTTTCGAACAATCATCGCAACCAGTTATGGCCAAGGGATTTCAGGAGACAGGCAGGTACTCATTCTAAGAGCTTGCCCCATCAACTTCAGACTGCATTATTCAAGGAGCTCAGAGGTAAACATAGCCAGCAAAAACAACAACAACAAAAACAAAACAAAACAAAACAAAAACAGGCTTATCTTAAGTTAAATGATGGCTAACACAAAAATTCTCAGCTAGACCTCTGGTAGAACAATGCAAGGCTCTGGCCTCTACCTCACATGAAACCCAGTTCACATGAAACAGCAAGAATTAGTTGCTTCAAACACCACTCAGAGTATGTGTCTCCCATGTTACGGAACCTACAGTGGTTCCTCATTGAGTTCAATCCTCTTTGTATGTAACGTCTCCTTGTACATAACGCACATCATCTGCAGGATCTCAATACGTCTTTGTTGGCTGACTAATTAATTGAAACTTAAAACTCTTCTATAAAAATCGTGGTTTGTCAGCCCATCGCCTCCCCACCCTCATTTTTCCACATCCCTCATCAAGACCACACTTGGTCATTCATCCCCATATTTCAAGCCAAAACACTCCAACTGCTTTCACCAATAAGCACTTAGTCCCCATTCAAAACTCAGCCTCCACAGAAAATAGATTCCAGATTGCCTAGGGCTTGGGAGATGAGGACAATGGGATTAAAGGTGTTATATAAAGGGTACAGGTTTCTTTTTGAGGTCATAAAAATGTTCTAAAATTGTAGTGATGCTTGCGTATATTTGTAAATATACTAAAAACCACTGAATTGTCTACTATAAAAATGAGTGGATTGCATGGTATGTAAATTATTTAGCAATAAAGAGAAAGACAAAAAAGCAAAAAACTCAGCTCTGGACTCATTTCCATCAAGAAATTTTCCCTGACTCATAGACAGAGTTCCATTCAAACAGTATAGACAAATAAATTATTCATTTACTCCTTATTAATTTATTTATCAACGAACATCTAAGGACCACCATAACAGGCCAAGTACAGTGCAAGACAATAAAGATACAAAGAAGAACCACAAAAGATTGGACTTGGAGTATTTCAGTGTTCTACCCCTGAGTCCTTGGATCCCAAATCATGTTAATCACATCATCATTTTCTCCATTTCTTTCTTCCCAGGGTTAAGGAGAAGGGGTCTCCTGATCCTCTTTGTATGTTCAACTTTGAACATTTAAAATCCACAAGCCGTGGCCCTCTTAGCCCCTTCCCTTCCACCACATCAGAGAGCATTCCATGGCAGGCCTAAAGGTGCTTGTAGATCTGGGGTAGGAAATGTGAAGAGGAAAGATGCCACACTGGGCCTGGTATGCTCATCCTCCCTAATCCAAGCCAGGGCAAAATCATTTTCCAATCATCATTTCTAAATTACGTAATATATGAGGAGTCTCAGGTGTGGCTCCAGGCCATGTGAGTATATAACCTCCTACTCTCAAGTTCATACCCACTCCACGTGAGACACTCACAGAACAACGGCAATAGTCCTTCACCCCTGCACATGAAGGGGAAGTTAATAAAACATTTTCACATGTATTACTCTTGATCCCTCCCGCTAACCCACAGATATCCCTTCCACAGATGGAGAAGGTGAAACACATAGAAGTGAAGTGAGGTGTCCAAGATTTCACAGCTAATAAATGATAGAACTTAAATTTAAACCTAAGTTTCCTGACTTTAAGTCCAATATTCTTTGTACTCCATTACATCTAAATGCCAACTATTTCTAAGGGAATCTTATTGGGCATCTACACTTGATCGTTTTTCTTTCTAAAAAACCTTCCGTTTCCAAGGCCTAAAACTAATGGGGTTTTGTTTTAGCCATGACCCAGAGAGATTCCAACAGGAGGCAGTATAATAGGAATAGAAAGTTGAGTGAGACACATTTGGTATAAATTCAGAGTCCACTTGTTTTCTACATACATGTATATATTCTTCCAATGCAACAAATCACTATTCAAAAGAACTGCTTTAAACTACTCCTAGGAAGTGAAAATCCTTCCTGATTTTAAAAGTATGTTCCCTACTCCAAAAAAAATGAAGATTCCACTGTACCCTTAGACAATTCTTAAAACCAGGGAAGCGTTCCTTAAATCTAACCAAATCCATCCCATCTCCACCCTGGCCAGCATGCAGGAGTCTTTTCCCCATATTTTGTCCTCAGTCTACGTGACAGAATCTATAGGTCAAAATAAGGTATCTTTTAGGGTCTCTCACATTTGAAAAGAAAGCTGACAAACCATAATGAAACAAGTTCAGTTCAAGATTAGCTCCCACTAATATAGCCCCATTTCCTTCTACTCTGTGGAAAACACAGCGAAGATAAAAACAAAAAAAAAAAGTTATTCCCAGGTCCACAAAAAGTCCCAGGACAAAGCTCCACACCTGCACCTGCAGGCATAGCCACATCCGGTCATTGCGCCCAGAAAAGAGAAACCCTGAAAGACTTAGAACATTCATCTTCTGCATGACCAGGCTGAATCTGCAACATCTCCTTCAAAGACAGAGGGCTCACCCTGTTCTTATGCCTTTGTCCAGATTGTTTCCCTTTCCTGATCACATGCCCTGACCTCATACTTTTCCTACTGTTTTCTACTGCCTATCTGTATTTGTCCCGGTTTGAGACTCTTCCCCAAGTCTTTCTCCTTTCTTTTCTTGTACGATTCATATTACGTCTTCCAATGTTTCCATCTCTTCAATACGAGTGAAAATTCACATGCCTTACTTTCTTATCCAAGTCTCCTCTCAGCCCTCTTCTCAAGCTCCACATCCCCTCATTCTACCCAGACTTCCCCCCACTTCTATCTGGAGCACATCACTAAGAGCTGGTACCTGATTGAGCTCACAAGAACATTCAAGTACTTGTTGAAACGAAAAGGAATGAAACTGAACAAATTGGAAGGGGGAATCCCAAGGAAGGTGGCCAATCACTCAATGCCCCACGTCAAAGCACAAACCACTGTTAAGAGACAGGCCCCTAGAGTCTGAAAGTGAATGAATGGAATCCATGGCATTAGTGAACCAGTGAGGACTGCTCCCCGCCCCTCCATCTGGCAATGGGCTTAACTCAATCACAACTTCTGGCCAAGACTATGTGGAGCTGCCCTGTGGTTTTTTGTACAGATTCTTTATATAGAGTAAGGGAACTTCCCCTACTACTCAGATGCCACATTCACCCAGGCAAAAAAGTTGCTGGCACACACCACAGTGCCATGGACTAGGCCTGGATGTCTAAAGACTCTCTATGGCAGGAAATGTGACTCATTCATCATGAAAACTCCACTACCTCCTCTGCACATGTGGGCCAGGAAAGACAACCTGGTGTGGCCAAAAATAAAATAATAAAATTGAAATGGAGTACAGAAATATAAATCTAAGTGAAGAAGCCTCTTAGCCTCTCTCTCCTTCTGCTATCTCCACCTATAAAATAGGAATAATAGTAGCACCTACCTCCAAGAGTTTTTGTGAGGATTAAATTTGGAGATAAGACAGTGCATATGAATCCGCACAGGATAGGGGCACAATAAATATTAACCGCTATGGTTTTTACTATTTGTTTTGCTGTTAGGATCAAATAAAATGGAATGCAGTGTGAAGCCCTTTGCGAGTCTGTTACATATACAATAACATCACCGGCCCCTAACCCTGGGCTGGCGACGTGGATGACAAGAGTGGAAGCTAAAGTGCCACTATCCCTTGTGCCAGGTGCTGTAGTTGCCTGAAGCCCTCTGGGATGAAAGGCTCCTGCATTCTTCCAAAGTTTCCACCAGGGTGTCCTGGGGCCCCAGACGGCTCTGGAGAGGAGGAGGAGGGCAGGGGAAGAAAGGCCAGGGGCGGAACAGAGACATACCTGCTTTCACTGCACTCCTTCCGCTCCCTCACCCTCAGCCACTTGCGGAGGAGGAAGCGTTTTCGGCGCGGGGAAGCGCTGGGTGTGGAGCAGTTGGACCACGGGGTGTCCTCGTCGCTGGAGGGCGTGATTTCGATGGCTGGCAGCTGCAGGAACTCCTTGCCAGGAGTCAAGACACCCGGCAGGTCCTGGGCCAGCCCGCCCTCTAGGCTCTGCTCGTGCACGTTCTTTGTGCGGCGCATCTTGAAGCGCCGGCGGCGGAGCGTGGGAGTCGAAGAGCTGGACGAGACCCGGCCGCCCTCGGGCGCATCCTGCGGCCCGGCCACCTGCAGGGCGGGCAGCTGCAGGTTCTCCATCAGGTTGGCCGCCGGCATGGGTCCCCGTCACCGCTGCGCTGCAGCCGGCCGCTTCCTGCTCCCACCTCGCCTGGGGCACTCTGCCCTCTCAACGGTGGGTGACGCTCGCGGCCCGAGCTGCAGGAAGATCAAATTCCTCTCCGGAGCGCCGCGGGGAGGGAGTGCCAGGGCCCACGGCGCGGCCAGGCACGCGGCCGCCGGGACCCTGCTAACTTTTCCGCTTGCCTGTCCTCTGGAAGTCTGCTCCTGCCAGCCGCCCCACCGCCCTCCTGGGGCTCCCCGCGCGCACCCGCTTGTTTTTCTGCCACGGCTCTCCCTCGGTTGCTGGCGTCTCTGCCTTAGCGGGACTCGGCAGCCCGGGCCCCAGGGGACCGCTCGGCAAACTCTCAGTGGTTTGCGTGCAACAGACCAGGTTGGGGAGCTAGCTTGGCGCTGCAGGAAGGCGGAGAGCAGGAGGAAGAGGCAGAGGTGGGAGAAGGAGAGACA